>NW_008777345.1:0-297 GCF_000715545.1 Opisthorchis viverrini
TCAATCAGTCACTTTTATCTGCCTGAATTTACGTACGGAATTTTTCATGACTGTGCACAAAATCTAGTTTTGTGTACATATTTGGAGTCTCATACCAACTAGTCGCATTTTGTGTGCGTGACTCGAAATAACTTTGGCCCTGGAGACAGGCTGCAGAAGCCATCAAAGAAGCCTAAGGATGAAGGACTGGTTTAGTGACACCCGGTTGAAGAATATTCGCAAACTCAACGGCGCTCGCACGGCTAGCTTTGACTTATGGACGTCCTACTCATCTGGAAAATTAAATATGGGGGCTGA
>NW_008777346.1:0-297 GCF_000715545.1 Opisthorchis viverrini
GTTTTGACAGCCGAAGTGAACTGGGTGTGGCCGACTGATGACGATTGCATCAAGCATCGGTTGGGGATTATTTCGTGTTTCTGCTGGTCAGACTAAGGTCATTGGGACCCTGGTTGAGTCTTACGTTACACTTGCGACCGTCTGGACTGTAGAACGATTTGCGTCCGCGCCAATTCTGCATTATCACCGTCCTTCTTCTGCGTGCATTCTAAGTCGTTGCATCTTTTTGATCTACATAATGAGCAGGCCAGGAGAATACAGGTGGTGCGATGTGAATAGCGTATTCACTTCGGCGAG
>NW_008777347.1:0-297 GCF_000715545.1 Opisthorchis viverrini
GTGAGTGGAATAAAAATTTCTCTGAATGCCGTTGAATTTCGTTGCACAAGTGCGCAAACGTAAAACCACCCTGGTGCTCGTTCATCTTTTTGCGGCTCATAAAGTTCATTTTCCAGTGAAGCAATCATAACTCATGCGAAAAATTCTGCTGGAATGCTTTACTAGCATCACTAAAAACCCGAGATGCCCATGTTGGTTTCAAATGTTTAGAATGGTATTCTGAACTCAGCTGCCTGTGGTTTTTAGCCAATCATTAACATATCGTAGATTTCGAAAATTCAATTCCATTGTGCGAGT
>NW_008777348.1:0-297 GCF_000715545.1 Opisthorchis viverrini
GAGTTTTGGCGAAATGGCTGTGCAGTTCAAGTGTATGACTACAACGGACAGTGACAGATTTCGGTAACTTGAATTGCCCGTCCGGTAAGTAAGAGGTCGGTGTTTCATGTCCCTCCCTAGGTGCGTTCTCCGTTTATGCTACATGCTACTCTGGTTGTTGGAACAGTACCTAAACTCAACGGAATATCAAAGAATTCCAAGAAAATGCACTCAGTTTCCATCTTTTAGAAGGAAACCTGTGCCCATCATCCATTTGGCTGTCGATTCCACACAAGAAAACACACGTGGTCGTTGTAG
>NW_008777349.1:0-297 GCF_000715545.1 Opisthorchis viverrini
CATGCCATCATTGCACTGACATACATCGGACGCCCTTTCTTAGGCTGGGGTAGGCAATTCTGTGGTGAGAGGTACTTTTCTTGGATGGGAATTGATTCAGGGAATCCTCTGTTGTAAATCAAAGCCCTTGTAAGCTCGAAGGTTTTTTCTTGTCAGGATAGAGGTGACTTTGGTGTAAAGCACAGATCAGGTGGAGTGGAGAACAGCCAAAAATGCGTCCGAATCTGGTGTAGCCAAAGGTCGAAGTTACTGTTCACAGCAGCATTATGACTCAGACAGCGCTTTCGCATTTTCTGC
>NW_008777350.1:0-297 GCF_000715545.1 Opisthorchis viverrini
AGAGTTTTCAGCGACCTTGTGAGCGGTTTACTTTATGCATTATTTATTGTTGTGACCACCTACCGGTGTATTAGGGTAGAGTACGTTCTGTTTGGCTGGTCACAGCTTTGAACGTCGAGGTAAGTTATGGGCACTGGAGAGCGTCTTTAGACCATCACATGTGCACTTAGCTAGGATCTTTCCAACAACCGAAATGTAGGTTTCCTACTGTTTGCGTGTGTCGTGTTACCAGCCGAAACAAGTGTAACCCAGAAGCTGAGAATATACAATGATGCCTGAGAACATCATAAACGAGAG
>NW_008777351.1:0-297 GCF_000715545.1 Opisthorchis viverrini
CTAGAGAATTTAGATCAAACTGAATGTTAGCTAGAGTAGAAACAGTGTTTACCGGCATTTAATGTGTAAGCTATATTTACATCGTCAGCAAATAGAAAGGGGATCAATGATTGACCGAATGGGTGATACAAATACTGTATACCAAGAATGGTTTCTTCCTTCCTCGAATGCATGCTTCACGGAGACTGTTCCGTCGTTTTATTAATGCATTTCAGGAATGTCGCCTCACAGAATTTTTCACTTTCTCCCAAAAATAAATATATCCTCCCGATCATCACTTTTTAGAAGCTGGATCCA
>NW_008777352.1:0-297 GCF_000715545.1 Opisthorchis viverrini
AATCTCGTCCTACCTTGCATTGTAGCCATTATGGGCGCGACCCAAATTGGGATATCCAAAATGAAATATTTATTTCGAGTAATCTTCTTAGGTGATACGATTTTAAGCCCTTCATAGCGGTGCATGCAACAAAATCCACTAAAATTGCAGCTGCTTCAGAAGTGCCATTCCGTCTGCACCAGTATTAGGCGCACAATTGACGGCTGTAAAGAGAAATGCCTGTAACCAAAGTGCACGATTTGACTTTGAAAGGCAGGTAGGAATGTAGGGTGGCTGCTGAGTTTGAATTTGTGTGCA
>NW_008777353.1:0-296 GCF_000715545.1 Opisthorchis viverrini
TGTCAATTCACTCACTAAATGCAACGCAGAACGTTCCGATTCTGTATTCTACGACCACTTCAGCCAACTGCTAGTTCGAATCCGACTTGGCACTCGCACGCTGCCGAATTTCCTTCATACGTAATTGCTGAGCTTCTTGAGCGTATTTTAGCGAAGAGGACTGAAAGTAATCAGTTTTTTGCCAATCGACCGCTTACAAATGAAGTCAGTTGTCTGGTGGTTTCACATATGCTCGGTGAAAACCTGTACTGTTCATCCAGTCATCCAGTAACAAGTGGAACATAAGGTTGACGGAA
>NW_008777354.1:0-296 GCF_000715545.1 Opisthorchis viverrini
AAATCAGTGGCATCCATTGGGCCACTGTCCTAGTATTGAATTGAGCAAGCTTCTGTCTTCTCTACTCGATTTTCTCCAACTACCGGCTGAGGGGTTGCCGGCCCATATAGCCTTGGAAATGCATAAACGATGAACTCCTCCAAGAATAGTTGAGATCTGTGGTGCTTCTGGCATTCTGGCATACAGTGAATTTAATTACAGGATGCTAAACTAATTTTCATTTTTATACTGCGCCTCCGCAGGAATCCATCACACTAGAAGCTATCGGGTGAACAAGTCATCATCATCATCATCAT
>NW_008777355.1:0-296 GCF_000715545.1 Opisthorchis viverrini
CGTTGCATGCACAAAATTACCCTGTTTTGTTGGGTAACTTTGTCCTTAGCGGGATAGATCCGGGTTACCATGCCGAATGGGCTGAATATCTGTTTCAAATCTTCTGCCGTGGTATCCGGCTGCAGATTAGTGACTCGCACGGTATGACCATCGAACGATCGTTTCTCCGTGCCCATCGAGCTCCCGAGAACCGAAGCCGCAGCGGCACCGGCACGAAGCGGAGGTGGAAGATAACGCCCGGTGGAAACAACAGGTTCCGGCTGGAAACAGAAACAAACAGATGAACATCAGAGAAA
>NW_008777356.1:0-296 GCF_000715545.1 Opisthorchis viverrini
GCAAACTCTTATACGAACAAGGTAAGTCAGGTCTCAAATGCACCGAAAATGAGAGTCGGATTATAAATTCTCCGTGCTATACATTAGATTGTTGTTGGTGCACGCATAAAAAAATGGACGATTTAGTTTACCAATCCATCATTCTCAAAAATTGGTATTCTAGATGTCCAACATCCACCACGAATGCCTGTTTCTACGACGCTTTGTAAACCGGTAGAGGCGCGTTAAAGTGGTAATTAATCTGGCAGTTCTAAACTTGTGATGCAGTGTCAATTAGACTAGGATCTGCTAAGGAT
>NW_008777357.1:0-296 GCF_000715545.1 Opisthorchis viverrini
ATTCAGTGGACTTGTATCATGCTCTATGGATCACAAACAAAAATCAATAGAAGCTTGGTGTATTAAAAGGGGTTCCGCCAATCAAATCATCGAGTAGCGATTCCAACTAAACTATGCGGATATCTTGAAAATCCTTTGGTACCTCAGCTACAGATACTTTCATCATCCTGGAGGACTGCATTAATTGGAGAAATAGTTCACAAAAATTTCACGAAGACATGAGACATTTCAATGACACATTCCTACATCGTAATTTGTGGACATGTTACATCTGGCGGATCCGTTCATTCAACACA
>NW_008777358.1:0-296 GCF_000715545.1 Opisthorchis viverrini
TATGAATTGCGAACGTCCCAAAATTGTTGACACAGTGCATGTACGATATTGGAAAAGCTACAAACAATTCCGCTGTCTCACCTAAAATTGTTAGGCTGTTCTGCATGCGGGTCGTTCATATTCGTTGTGGTTTTTTCTTCTGTTTAGAGAAATCCCCGAGCAGAAATGCAAACAATCTCTGTTCAGAAAGCTCAGCCCACTTCTCTCATCTGATGGGTTGTTTAAACCGTTTCAGATAGCTATCAGATGGGTCTTTTAGCAGTAACCACCATTTTCCCAAAAGGGCGCCAAAACGA
>NW_008777359.1:0-296 GCF_000715545.1 Opisthorchis viverrini
TTTACACAATGCCACTGTGTCTTCTGGTATACAGCTTATTGAGTCCCAATGGGTGACTGCGAGGGACAATAATCTGGCGGTCATGAGAGTTTCGTACTCGTAAGAAAATGTCTCATTGACTACCGTTAAATCCTAAAAGATATAGGGAAGACGCTGCTGCCAAACGCAGCATGATGCGCTGCAATTTTTTACCAATCATTCATAATGCCAAGTGCATGGAGTTTTATGCTTGAATTGCTGCCACAAATTGGAGGTGATTTATTTTACGGTAACAAAGTGAAAATAGATCCTATCTA
>NW_008777360.1:0-296 GCF_000715545.1 Opisthorchis viverrini
TTGCAAATGAGTATATATTCGCTAATTTTTGCACATTTTAGCTGTATGAATGACAGACCACGTAATTGCAGCCAATATAATTTTTGATAGTTCATATTATTTGAATGATCCCAGTGACAGGGCACTCCAGATTCTCATGAAATCAAATTTAGAAAATAATATTCTCAAACTAGAACAAAAATCTGATGACAGGGATTTATGTAAATGATCTGATGTTGTGCAGCAAATCCTGAATTGGTGAGTTCAAAGAATTGCATAAACGCGGAAGACTTTGCATGGGCGGTTAGAGGCAAATC
>NW_008777361.1:0-296 GCF_000715545.1 Opisthorchis viverrini
CAAGAGAATAATTAATAGAGCAACGAATATGGTGTCAGTCTTGTTCATCACAGGAAATCTTCCAGTTGGGAAATTCCAAGGTCATTAGGATTTACCAATGCACAGGAATGATGGGGCAATAGCAGTATGTGTTAAACGCCACACTGGATATTTAAACTGTCGATTGGTTTCAAAGGAACTCGCGAAAATTCTCCGTTGAGAGCACCAATTTCCACTTCGTCCATCAAGCGTGACGTGGTAGTTTTTTGGGTGTGCAGTGCAACTGTATGGTGATCCTTCTGACCACTGTATATTGG
>NW_008777362.1:0-296 GCF_000715545.1 Opisthorchis viverrini
ACTAGAATTCTGACCAATCAGAGCATTGCCTCTAATGGTCTGTAACCCGCATGTGATACGTCGTCTTAAATTTTTAGTTACGGGTTGCTTACGGAACACAACGACGGTACGGTGGTGTCTATTGTTCCCGGGGACTGCATTCAGGGAACCGGAGGGTAATGATTCTACCACAGCACGGCTTGCAGTAACATCGGGGGTGTTTAACACTGCTTTTTTCCAAGGTTATGTTGACAAGCGAATTCGCTGCGATGGCAGAAGTCGACGTCGGTTTTGACCCTTTGAAAGCCCTTATTGAT
>NW_008777363.1:0-296 GCF_000715545.1 Opisthorchis viverrini
AGGTTTGAGAAGCAGACCTGTGATCATTTACTTACAGAGCGTGAGCGCACAGTTTACCCTTAGTCTCGCCAAGGATGCACCAACTAAGTTCGACTGACCACTATTGATTTTATGAACCAATATACTCAAAGGTACATGATTCAAGCCTGGAACAATAAAGCAATGTCAAGAACTCAATAGGTTACTCTGATGCACCGGCTGCCATGTATGGTGTACTTCATTTTTGTGACTGCACTCTTCTTTTCTTTCGTGGCTAGCTTATCCGTTGATTGAAAGCTCCAACGAACCTCATTTAG
>NW_008777364.1:0-296 GCF_000715545.1 Opisthorchis viverrini
TATTGGTACCGTATGGAAAGCAAGCTCCGAATTAATTTGCTTCCCGCAGGTTTGGGTACTACACTTCACTCGAAGATACCGTTCGCCCGCTGCAAAACGTTTGAATAAATTCAGACACCCAAATCCTCTGTCGCTTCTATTCTTATGAAGTTTTATGGTCCTTCCTCAACATGTGTGACACAGGTGTTCGTTGAGTCCCCCGGATGACATACGGATGCGCTTTTCGTCATTCAGAGGAGGATGCCAGTCTACGACTACTGAGTTATCTCGTCTACACCCGGTTGGAGGGCACTGGC
>NW_008777365.1:0-296 GCF_000715545.1 Opisthorchis viverrini
GCAGTGGATGGTTAGGTGAGTTTTGCCGGGATGCATTACGGGCCGAAATGGGCTGTAGTGACTCACAACTTTGCGGAAGGGTCTAAGGTCTTTTGCACCTGTGAGTCTGGCGTCTGTGTTCCTCACCAATCAGATTCGATGGGCAGCCGTGGTAGTCAATGATGAAACCGAGGTACTTTAGCTTCATCATGAAGGACATACACTCTCCACGCGCACTATGAAAACTATTTACCACGAAATGAAGGCACTGCCACACTTCGTCCGTGTTGGAACCTGTAACGGTCGAACGGTATCTT
>NW_008777366.1:0-296 GCF_000715545.1 Opisthorchis viverrini
GTTTTTCTGGAATGTTCGCTCTCCCCTGATAGGTAGATCAGTTGGTCACAGTCCGTGGGTACGCTAGTTAGGGGACCGCTTTCGTCGTAGAGCCCTATTCACCCATCCCTGTGTCGAATGGAGACAATCGAGACCCGGTCAGACCGTGACTTGACAACGAAGTATGAAAGTCCTTACCAGTTGCTTTATTTCATTAAAAAAAAGAAAGGTTACTCTCGGGTCTATCGATTTGAGTACCTGAAGTTGGAGTGTTAGTGAAATATAAGCTTTCGAAAAAGTTTGGTGACAATCGATAG
>NW_008777367.1:0-296 GCF_000715545.1 Opisthorchis viverrini
TTTTGGAGGGTGTTGAGACGTACCAAGATAATGTCATAGTTAACGCTGCTGATGAAGCTTCTCATTACATGCGACTGTTTGCATTACTAAAGTGATTTTCTGAGCTCAAGACAGCTATTCACCCTGATAAATGTACCTTTGGTTTTCTTCCATTTTTATGCCTTGTTCACATTGTGGATGGCACTGGTTTTAAACCAGGTACAAACCATCTACCTCCTCTATTAAATGTTCCATCACCAACTAACCTACAAGAACTGCTTTCAGTTCCTCGTAGCTCTTCAGTTTTACTCCCGTTT
>NW_008777368.1:0-296 GCF_000715545.1 Opisthorchis viverrini
CGTGAATAATTGTTTTAATGAAATGTCGTGTATTTGCGGATTAACCAAACAGCTGATCATCTACCCGCGATCTGGCCCTTTAGCTTACAAAAACGAAAGGGGGGACTCTGACTTCCAATCTCAAAACCGCTGGGCAGTACTGGCAGGCTTTGCGGTACAGGACATGTTCACAAATGTCCGATGAAAATTCCCAAGCCTTTTCATACTAATCGCAGTGCGGACTCCTCGCCTACGTGTCTGTTCCTATCCAAGTCAGTACATACCAGGTGCGGACAAATACTGTGACTGATATTTTT
>NW_008777369.1:0-296 GCF_000715545.1 Opisthorchis viverrini
CAAACAAAATGATTTATGCCTCCAATCCGATATTTTCTTACGCAAGGACACAATGTCAGGTTACAAATTTTTTGCCGATTACAACTTCAATAATGCAGTTGCTTCTGAGGATACAAGTGCATTGAAGCCGTTTCAGGTGTAAAGATGCCAAGGCAAAAGACTTATCCTTACATTACCTGCGACCGCGCTATGATAGTTGAATTCTGGTGGATCTTGTGCGCAAAATGGCGCGCAACCAACCATCAACTATAATTCAGAAGGAGTACTGCCTTTCAGAATGAGCCATTCGAACACTG
>NW_008777370.1:0-296 GCF_000715545.1 Opisthorchis viverrini
GCTGAAGGGAGCATACACTTTTCGGGGTCCAAATGGTCAATTTGCTACAGGGCTGCGTTGTGGCAGCATTCTCTGAATTCGGTTGCTGTTCAAAGTAATTTCTGTCTGAAGACGTTTTATTCATAATCTGATTGATCGCTTACAGATTTCTGTCGTGTCGCAGTATGGTTTTTCACATTCGATTGGCTCTCAACCCAACTTCTGGTTTCGGGAGTACATTTTGATTGGCTGTTTCTGAATAGCTTTTGTGTTGTAGCCCGAAATTTTGTAGTTTCCATTCATGATTGCTCTTCCAG
>NW_008777371.1:0-296 GCF_000715545.1 Opisthorchis viverrini
GTGGGTTGGTGGTTGTGGTCAAATTATAGTGCAGCAGAGATTTCAAACATCGAGCAACTTACGAACAATCCGACCTACCAGCAACTGTCCCGCCTAGTGACTATTGTTTAGAAAATATATAAACGCAAGCAGAACTGGATGAATTACCAGCGCTAATGATGTCTCGTTTGTGTGGTGAGGAAACGTCTGCAGAACAGTCTTGGAACTTGACGAACTGATCAACTGCCGCCCAATAAACGGTCGCACGTCTAACACGCTTCTCACAGTAACTGCGCACAGACAATTTTGCCCATTCA
>NW_008777372.1:0-296 GCF_000715545.1 Opisthorchis viverrini
GATTTTGATGCTTTGGGACTCACCAGGAACCCAACTCTATCTCTCGTTTATGGTCAGCTGGTATGATTTTCGAGGCAATGTAGTGTCCTCACCCCCCTACTCAAACGCTTGCTGAAGTCTTTTCGAAATCCCACCATTCGAAAACTGCGCCTACATGATGAGTAGGGGAAACCCGTCGTCGGCTGTCCAAGATATTTCAGCCAGATTATGAATAGCGTGTTCCTCCAAGCAAATACAGTTTTCGCAATCTTGTTTTTGTTCAAAAACGGAGCGAGATGGCCCGAGTGGTTAGAACG
>NW_008777373.1:0-296 GCF_000715545.1 Opisthorchis viverrini
ACAGTGTTGTTTGGACCGTCTCGCCCTGATTTAGTAACCTGTCCTATATATTATCTTCATTTCCTGTCGCCATCATTCCTGAGGGCAAATGGCTGGAGAAACAAAAATCGTGCTTTGATTCATTTTCTTATTTACGGTTGAGTCTGTTTGCGCTGCGGAATGACCTTTTCACATGCACTGTCATATTACTCACAGTTCCACAGCTAATCGTCAGGTGTGAAAATTCAAAAGACACGGGTGTGAGAATTGACATCTTCGTTCTTGAATCTGCTGTGGACCAAGATGTCGCTCGTTTA
>NW_008777374.1:0-296 GCF_000715545.1 Opisthorchis viverrini
CAGTGCTATTCATAACTCTGTTGAATAAGATTTTCGTAATTTTGGTTCCGAAATTCGGCTATCACATGCATGGCAACATGCTGCATGATTTTCCAACACTGACGACTGAGTTTGTGTGTTTTAGTTTATTAGATTTTCCATGTGGGAAAATATGTCGTTATTACAACAGTACGATAAATATGCCAGCGGTTTGAATCTAGTGTGATTTAGAGGCCATCTAAGCGATAGACGTTTACCCATGAAAGGATTGTAGGAAGATGATGTCCCAAAACCCGTCCAGGAGATCGCCATCTATG
>NW_008777375.1:0-296 GCF_000715545.1 Opisthorchis viverrini
TGAGCGACCTGGCAGTGTCCCAGTCCCCACGCTTCTTTCGGGTGGAGTTGCAGCTCCTCCTCTTTAATGATAAATTCACGCATAAATCGCGTGACAGGGCTGTGCCAAAGATGCGATGACCGATACTCTGATCATAAAAAGTAAATGCTTGAGTCAATGAAAATGGATTTGGGGAAATGTTATTGGCCGTGTGTATCAGCACACCTTTTTATCGCTTTGAAGATTGAGTAAAACAGATGAAACGCACTAGGTCGACCTGGTTGTTGAAATGTTTGAATTCCATAAAACCCTACTCT
>NW_008777376.1:0-296 GCF_000715545.1 Opisthorchis viverrini
GCGCGGCGGTGTTTATTTTGCCTCGGAACACACCGTCTTGGGAACATGGACAGGCGTGTGTTCCAGAGGCGCCTTCTGGATATAGGGGCGCCTCGCGCGTGAGCATGAGATTCACACGACGTACGATGCCTGAACGGTCATTGCCGTCGGCCGTTGCTGAATTGATCAACTGGTTGAGTGTCCGATAGTTAGAAGTCTTCTCTCGATCGGATGCTCTGAGGATTCTCTACTGTTGTTTTAATTGGATTTGTGGATCCTACTATGTTAAACGCATTCTGCGATTACGTTCGGAAATC
>NW_008777377.1:0-296 GCF_000715545.1 Opisthorchis viverrini
AATGATGCAGGATTGACTCCATATTGTGCGGAAAGTGACCACAACAAGTGAGGATAGCCGTGGTAATGGACACTGTAAATGACTGCATGCAAGGAGTATGAACCACTGAAGAATGGAAGACCAAGCGAGCCACTACCATCACATAAGATATTGACAGGATTTGAAAACCGAATGATTGGCTGGAAATGATGAAGGTGATGTATACATTCTGGTGGCAGTTGACCTCTTCACGAATTGACGCGAGGCTGTACTCGTCACATGAAGGAACACCGCGTAGTACATTAAAAGATCGCAAA
>NW_008777378.1:0-296 GCF_000715545.1 Opisthorchis viverrini
TTGTAAACAAGACGAATAGGAGAGTTTTGCTTCCTTGTTCAATAGTCTCCAACTTTTCAGCTGAAGATCCCTTGGCCACAACCCTTTGATGATGGGCATGTCCCGACTTTCCCGGAGGACTTTGAGGAGGCCACCATGGCTGCTGGACTGGATACCGACGGGTAATTTGGTGGCGCTGAACACCCTCCACATGGGCCGGGCGATTGCGGCCGTTGATGCGCCCAAAAGGGGCCATGGAAGATGGACTGGGCCACAACGAAGGAGTCTCTTGCAGCGGAGTTCGACACGCCGGCCTA
>NW_008777379.1:0-296 GCF_000715545.1 Opisthorchis viverrini
TTAAATGTTCTCTATATGAGGTAGATTTTGTAACATCGCATTATATGAGTAAGAGGAGCATACAAGAAACATTCAGATAGAAGGATTCTTTCGTTTATCTTTTAGCACCAGAGCAGCGAACCCCAATCGGTGGTAGTTAATCAGGTAGACGGTTATCGATCTGTCCACTGAGTTTGAAAACTAACTTGCCAAGCTAGGTGGTCAATTCAACGGCCACCTGACCAACTGCCAGTTGATGCATCAAACCTACTAACATCTGGACACATTGCAAATTCCAGTCACAGATCACCGAAATG
>NW_008777380.1:0-296 GCF_000715545.1 Opisthorchis viverrini
TTATTTCAGTAGCATACCCAACATTTCCAAGGAAAACGGAACAGTGCAGGTGTACATCAAAACAATGCGCTCAAGTGTTGTGGTAATTGGCCGTCTGGATTTATCTACTATCTAATGTAGGAGCACATTCTGTGCTAAAAATTTTATTGCGGGATATTCAGTTCAGTTCCCGAGCGGAAGCCAATTAGAATTCCACTTGCAAAAAGTGGACAACACGTCTAGTCTCTAAAAGGCTTTACTCACCATACCTAGGGTATTCGCAACCTCGATTAGATTGCACGGTACTGACAGTTACT
>NW_008777381.1:0-296 GCF_000715545.1 Opisthorchis viverrini
TTACAGTATATTTTTCTTTAATAACGCCCCACTCACAGGGATACTGGGACCTCCTCGATAAAAACTTTGGGGGTTGTGCGTTGTTCCAGGGAGACATGCTGCAATATCTCGCACACGGAGTGGTTTTTGTGCAGGACATCCAGTTGAAAAATATCCTGAGTAAGAGATTCAGTCGAATCTTTGGCTAACATCAATGTAATCCGCAAACGAGTGCATTCTACCACCTACATTCAACTAGATATTCGAATAGAATGTGAGGTTGATGAAGAGCCCCATGAAGGGCGAAACCGGTTGTG
>NW_008777382.1:0-296 GCF_000715545.1 Opisthorchis viverrini
AAAAAAACGGGCGGGAACTTTCTAAGCTAATCTGTAAACCGGAGAAGAGCAACAAATTGCAGGTACTTTGTGTGACATTGGTCTAATTGTTGGGGTCAAATGATTAAAACTTAAGGCAAGTCTCTTATTTTGTCCTGCACAGAGGTCTATCGTCCGCACTTAAAGAAAACAGACTTGCCGTGCAGTGGTAACCAGATGCCTATTAAGCGCTGAGCACATTGCTTAGATGATCCAAATATACCGTATAGACGACCTACAGCTGCTACCATGCGAAGGGTGAAAACGAGCCATGGGAG
>NW_008777383.1:0-296 GCF_000715545.1 Opisthorchis viverrini
ATGCTACGGATACCAGGCTGATACCACGAAGGTTTTCACACGACGTTCGTATTTTTTTTAAAAACTGGGAATACGGTCGGCTAATATTATGTTTTCGTTCCAAACCTGCAGTACGGTCATTCGACCGTTTACCAGGACCTCGCCATCTTCTTTGACGAGCCGCCGGTGCAGATCATTTGGACTAGGATTGATATCTCAAGCTGGATATCGGGTGCTGATGGCGGGTTGCTCTCAATCGTCCATCCAGGCAAGCTTGGTTCTTCTAAGAGTTGTGTCGAAGGTGACCAGCTGAACTG
>NW_008777384.1:0-296 GCF_000715545.1 Opisthorchis viverrini
GAATTGCATACGACTGCTTATCCTCAGAAAGACTGAACCAATTGTATAACATACTGCAACTTTTGAACAGTGTGCACTCAGGTCTTACGCAATACATGTTTTACGGGGACTTCGAGCATATCTTCAGATTACACGAAATTATGGAAAATAACTTTGACGAATTGCAACGACTGCCTACGCAGGATGTGGACAGAAGCCCACATGAGATAGCTGAACTGCAGGCAAAATCAGAGATGCGTATACGGCTAATAAATAACTGCTACCTTTACCTGGTTAATATGCTTAGTCCTCAACCG
>NW_008777385.1:0-296 GCF_000715545.1 Opisthorchis viverrini
CATCCGTACGGAACACTCTCAGCCGTTGCAACTTTGGATTGGTAGGCCTGGTTTTGTGGGGCTGATGAGCCCCACTGGCCTAAGAGTGAATTCGAATAACTCCACTACAGAGCCGCGCATCTGGAAATGAAGATGGTCGACATGGTTTTGGTTACAGCAACAGTCAACCTCCTGACAAATGTGTTGCTGTTCGTCATGGTTGCTTGGTTCATCAGAATCACATAATATCTCCAGAGCGAAAGAGTTGGAAAAGGTAGCGCACTCCGCAGCACATTCTGCAGCTCGAGGAACTGAAC
>NW_008777386.1:0-296 GCF_000715545.1 Opisthorchis viverrini
TGAATTTTATTACATAATCCAGATCGGTGACGTCATACCTTTCAGTGAGAAAGGTCCCCCATCAGTATTTGCTAATTACCACGCAGACAACTGCGACAGCTGTATTGTCTCCTAACCAGATATACGTATCAGAGAATGAATATCATTTAAACAGGTGCGTACACTCATCAGTATTGCGCAAGAAATGCAATAAATTGCCTTGCGTTATTATACAAACTCAAAGCTAACGTACAGTGGATAACTTCATCCCACTTTTACATCTGTAGAGTATGACGTTACTCGACAACTCATATAGG
>NW_008777387.1:0-296 GCF_000715545.1 Opisthorchis viverrini
TCTGGTGCGCTAGACCACCAAGAAATGTGTCGGAATTGCATGAACATAATAAGCTCTTTGTGATTTCAGACTTGCAGACGTGTGAGAGTGTACGGCGAGCTCCCCAAAGGGTTCCATACACAAAGTGGTGTCCGTCAGGGATGCCCACTCTCCCCATTCCCGTTTAATTTCGTGATCGGTGAAAAAATGAGACGAACGCTGGCAGGTCTTCAAAACCTTGATATTCAAATAGCCTGTGATGAAACCTTGTCGATCTGGAATATGCTGAGAACAGCGTTCTCATTTTTGAAGAGGAG
>NW_008777388.1:0-296 GCF_000715545.1 Opisthorchis viverrini
ATGTTACACATTTCACTCCCTGGGAATCTTGAGGCAATGGCTCATGGTATTTAAGATGTGGGAGTTGCATTCAGTCCCTGGGCTGAAAGCGCGTTACTGGACTGGATCCCAGGAAATAGTCGCCTTTGAGCTGTGCTCAATTAAAATTAACGCAGCTCGATACGGTAAACGGTGTTTACTTGTATCAGCATAGGCCCCAATGTATAACAGTTCTGAGACAGAACGGGTTTTATCAAGATCTTTTACGGCCGCTTCTTTCGGCAAGACGGACGGATATAGTAATCCCAGCGGGTGAT
>NW_008777389.1:0-296 GCF_000715545.1 Opisthorchis viverrini
TTCGGGAGTTCGCCCATGTCCCTCCACTGGAAGGTCCTGGAGCATCAACGTCGCCGGAAAACTTTGTCGGTTTGAATATCCACCACTTTCTGATTGACCGAGTAAGGATTTTCAAAAATGCTGGTAAAGCTTTAGTTTTCGTTTCTTCGATACTCTTGTTGGAAGGCCACGTGTTCTGTCAGACGTAAATAGGTATCTAAACCTTGCTTTATAGTTCTGATTTAATACAAGGTCCCTTCGCATTCTTGTGGGAACTCGTGCACCATCGCCTCTTAGGTTTATGTCAGATAAGGGAA
>NW_008777390.1:0-296 GCF_000715545.1 Opisthorchis viverrini
TTGAACGTTCAGATTTAAGCAATCGGCACACGCGCACGCAAGCGTGGTGCATACACATCAAGAACCAATGCAATCTCTCAGGTGTGTTTAGGTATGTTAACTGTCTTTCAAGCGTGGTAATCGTGCATTGACCGGCATTAGGACAACTGGATGCCTGGAAGCTGACTAGGCAGTATGTTCGGAGAATGATTAAACTGATCGCGAAATTCATAAGCAGAGGTAAGTCAACTGCCTCACTGCCACTAGCCCACAACGATCTGCGAACCTTGAGTCAGAAATAGAACGGAGTTCAACAT
>NW_008777391.1:0-296 GCF_000715545.1 Opisthorchis viverrini
CTTATGAGTAGTGCATTTTATGCATGGAAGTGCAGAGTCTTTCCACGGTACTCTCCCACCCTGAATCGATATGGAGACTATTCACTCGTCGGTTCTTCTAACCGTTCACCTCTTGCGACGATTTTCAGACCATTTGTTCTTCGCTTTCCCAGATTTTGGGGACGGTGTTGACGATTGGAAGATTTATGCAGCAAATAGCAGGTTAAGAAATTTCCGTGACAGTGAGTTAACCAAACGTTTTTGTAGCATTACTGAAAACAGGCGGTGACGATATGGAGGCCTAGGCAGTATTTATC
>NW_008777392.1:0-296 GCF_000715545.1 Opisthorchis viverrini
TTTTTGGGGATACTGACATCCCCAACAGCGACATGCACGGAAGTTGATAAGAAAATTTCTTCGCGAAGAATGTCATCTGGTTATCTAATGGTACCACGACGACGCCAAACTACATGCATATGTGTGAGAGCTGGCTGATCACTTGGGGGCCATTCTCCAAAATAATCGTGACAACGAAGCATGCACAGTGGCTCCTTGTTAGTGTTCTCAAAGAGCCTGCACACAAACAGCTTCTTGTCACTTTTTCTGCCCTATCGGCCGTACAAAAGACCTGGGAGCGGACTGTCTGCATTCAA
>NW_008777393.1:0-296 GCF_000715545.1 Opisthorchis viverrini
AGAGTATTGAGCTGATCTGGCTAGAAAGTCACGAGAAACGCACAGTCATGTAGACAAAAGAGATTGCTTGGGGAATGCATGGAGGCGAGTTAGAGAAACAATGCGCTCAGCTTTCAGAAAAGTTGGTCCAACCCACCTGACTGGACTCAATGAACATGGGGTATCTTGGAGATCAGCATATCTTATTGCTGCCAGAAGGGCCGTACAGGCAACTAGCGATGGTGATCCCTCAAATGCCTCAATAGACCGGAATGGAAGATCGACACAAACTCGCCATCAGCGACTGAAATCCAGTG
>NW_008777394.1:0-296 GCF_000715545.1 Opisthorchis viverrini
TTCACTGAGTTTGCGGCGCAAGAATAATTTGTAATCACGCTCATTTGTTGCACCAAAGTGTGCTACTTCTTCGTAAATTCAGTGATCAATTGCGAATGGAAACATACTCTAACTGTCAGCCGATTATCTATTTAAACCAAATTTGGAGGGCAGTTACTGGGTGTAGAAACATTCAAAGTTGCCTTTTGTTACACCATCGACGATTTCAAGATATCAGACTTGATGATACCAGTGGAAGGAAGAAAGCTTTCGCGGCGGAGTTATTTGTTAGAAACTGCCAACTGACCGGTTACAGA
>NW_008777395.1:0-296 GCF_000715545.1 Opisthorchis viverrini
TGAAAATCGGTCACCGGTATCCAGGTATAAGCACTTGATGGGTATGTGTGGCATCCCCAAAGCTTGTGAGATATTTCCTAACAAACGCCGTTTAGTGTCAAGAAACTTCAAGACTGCAGAAACTTCTTCGGGGTCTTTACACTGCACACTTTCGAGCGCGTCGACACCACTTTACGCAGTAGTCCAACGGGGAACGGCAAACGGGGAATAGGGCATGGTAACGTTGGTCGGTCTATGTTACGGAAAGCTTTCCAGGTGTTCAGACTGACAGCTGTTTGATATTAAGTGAGAACTTT
>NW_008777396.1:0-296 GCF_000715545.1 Opisthorchis viverrini
TGACACCGAAACAAGGACACTCTTCAAATGTAGAAAATGCGCAAAAGTACCACAATCATATCAAATAGTTCTACTGCTCCTGACGTAGAATTTTTCACCTAATGCTGCATACCGGAGGGGTACTCCGCCCACACAATTCGGTAAGATACCAAAACTATAATTTTTTCATTGGAATGGCTACCATATTTTTTTACAGTAGGTATTATCTATGTCGCCTCGTTATGGTAGTAGGATAGACACTGACCTGTGACACCACGGTGGCGGTACTTGTGAGAAATTCGTCATATCTGCAAACA
>NW_008777397.1:0-296 GCF_000715545.1 Opisthorchis viverrini
GTCGTTACTTGTCATGTGCCAACCTCTTATAGTAACTCTCAATTTATGTGGTATTCGAAATATTCCCGAACATCTCAGACATGCCATAGGTGGAGATCTTGTGGCAAGCAAATTCGGATGCCTGGTTTGCACAACCACAGGCTTTCTACTCAGTTCTCTTATGGACAGTGCGTGAAGGCATTCATCGGTATGGGATGTATGTTGGTTGTCCCATTGATTCGGTGATCCGACTAAGATCCACCAAGGGAGGCGGACAAAAACAGGTAATCCGCTGGTAAGTTGGATTACAAATAATC
>NW_008777398.1:0-296 GCF_000715545.1 Opisthorchis viverrini
AAATGTTGCAACAACACACATATGAAGCAGCTCTTAGAAGGTTAAAGTTTGCAGCTGTAGCATCAGTATGCATCAGTTTACTTTGGATTCATTTGTACTGGTGTATGCATTCTGAGAAATAGGAAATCCTAAACGTTTTCTTCGATCTCAGCTGGATACAAGCAGCGTAATTATTGTACTTGGTACAAATTACGTATGCCTACCAAATAAGGAATATTCGTGATAGGTGTGGTTGTTGTTCGTCGTAGATTTCTGAACAAAAAATAGTTTACCCAGTCAGATATAAGTAGGCTTTA
>NW_008777399.1:0-296 GCF_000715545.1 Opisthorchis viverrini
CAGAAACCGAGGTCCTCAACCCCCCTCCCAAACATACTCGAATTGATCCATCATTGAAGTAATCTTTTACATTCTTGTTGAATGGTGACGATTAAACCTTGTGGTTGTTAGGCCACCACAATATGGCGGAATTCGTGTGGATTTTTCGAGAGAGACAGGAGCTCAGAGTGTTCCCTAACGCCATTTGAACGACACATTGTTTAACACCAGATTTTGCCCATAAGCTTTTTGTCACTGCTACTTTTCATGGCATTGCCACCTCCTCCAGATAGTATAGCAACATGTTCGGTCACTTT
>NW_008777400.1:0-296 GCF_000715545.1 Opisthorchis viverrini
GGTAGTGAATTCCCCAGTCAATGCCTATCTAACCTCTTCGTGTCGACCTGAGAGAAAGAGACCGTTCCAGATAACTGGGATAAGTCGATAATAGTGCCCATTTTCACAAAAGGATACTTGAAGTGAACGTAGTAACCACATAGGTGTTAGTTTGGATTCGGACAAAGCCTCTGGCGTCACTGATTCTTCGGTGTCTTACGGCTGAATACGAATCATTGACCCGTGATTCCCAAGCGGAATGACAACCAAATACGGGCTACCTTAACAACATCTTCCCACTCCGTCAGTTGTTAGAG
>NW_008777401.1:0-296 GCF_000715545.1 Opisthorchis viverrini
GTCAGTGCAATAATGATGAGTGGCGTAGTTTTATTTGGCAACAGAGACCAACCTGTTACCTCTTCAAGACCTGAGGGTTAGAACTGGCGCCGTTCTTTAAAGGTTCGGTCGCAATCCTGGTAACTCAAATTGCAAACCTACACAAACCATCACAAACCCCCGTAATCGCTTTTTTCCGGTTTCTTCTTTTCATTAGTGGGTTTTTCCTCTTGGTATGCACTTGCTGTTCTCCTCAGTTTGAGTGCATCATGAATTCGTCGTGCACGTCAACCAACACCACCAATCATATCAAAATT
>NW_008777402.1:0-296 GCF_000715545.1 Opisthorchis viverrini
CTGACCTGAACTCGCTTCCTTATGGTCTATTTACGCCGTAAAAGTTAACCGTCGGCAACCCGGCAAAGAGCAGTAGATACTTTATCGCGAGGCGATTTTGGGTTAAAGCCGTATCGTTCACTCTGAGGGGAGGAGGAACACATTAAGGTGTTTTTGCAAACGACAAGTATCTCCATGTTTATGGAAGCAGTAATAGTGCTTTCCTCGAGCAATGAGGGATTAGAAGACTTTGGTCCCAAAAACCTCTACTACGATCGCTCAACAGTTAGTCATGTTCATGGGTTCATTATCCAATA
>NW_008777403.1:0-296 GCF_000715545.1 Opisthorchis viverrini
TTTCGTGAGAGTTCGTACACCGCTGATGATTCTCAACAAAGATCGGACAACTATACAGTACTTCTAGCCTTTTAAGCATAGATGGGCTCCATTGTTAGAAGAAAATCTCAAGTGAAGATTTTGCACTTTGAAAATCTAATATTTTTTCGTCCAATCCAGTTTGACCTTGAACACAAAGAATTAATATTTAGTAAAGAGATGAATTTCACTCCACACCAAGACCCTGCACAATGCTGACTTGGTCTCAACAGTGAAGAACATCCCCCTTGCTTAAGCCATCTAGTTGGCTCTGTGAT
>NW_008777404.1:0-296 GCF_000715545.1 Opisthorchis viverrini
ACAGGGAAATGAGGATGAAAAGGGGAAGTGGATGATAATCCCATAAGGAACCTGTGTCACAATTTGGCTTGACAGAAAAGCGCAAAAATCCGAAAAGTGACCCACTTATTTATTCCTCATATTCCAAATCTGGATTCCAAACAAACCAAAAGTGGAAACTCAGATCTTACGCCTGCATATTTGAAAGACTGGAGTGAAAATTTGCCCTCTGCCTTGAAAACCTTTCTTTTATTTTGAGTGACTGTCATCCATTTCAGACTGGCCACACGTACAAAATGGTTCAGTGACTGGTATTA
>NW_008777405.1:0-296 GCF_000715545.1 Opisthorchis viverrini
CGAACCACATTATTGTGAAAATGTAGAAAACAGGCGTACAACGAATTCGTCCGCCATCTGATTAGGATATATTTTGGTCTTAATAATGGTAGTCGAGTTTCTCCTACAACTTGTTTATTGGTCTCCAGCATAAATATCTTTTGAGACGAACCATTTTTTACGTGTGCCACTTAATTTTTGGAACATTCACAAGAAAAGCGTTCATGATTTCCAGATCAGCAATCCCCTAATGGGGTAACTTTGCCATTGTTTCAACGAAAACAACCGATTCATGGTCGTTGGCTTGTTCGCTGAGC
>NW_008777406.1:0-296 GCF_000715545.1 Opisthorchis viverrini
AGAATCAAGTCGAGCTCTGACAATGGGCTATTTCATGTTCAACAACATTTATGAACTGACTGGTTGGGAGTTGTCACCATCAAAGTGTCTTATATAGTGAAATGCCGTGTCAAACGGTGTCCAGTAATCGCTTTTGAAATGAAGGTTGGTGGTTGTTCTCTTTCAAGAGTTCGCACTGTCAGGATTCGACACAGATGTTCCTGAATTGGACGAGTGAGACTATGTTCAGTCAGAAGAATGTGATAGCATCATAAAGAACATGGTTTATTTTCTTTGCACATGGTCATATCACGTCA
>NW_008777407.1:0-296 GCF_000715545.1 Opisthorchis viverrini
TTCTGTGAGACTTTCGTGCACATGTCTGTTGAAATATACTTGGTCAGACGTTCTTGGAATCCACAGGGTCAGCGATTCGAAAGACTGACTTCCCAGACTATGGGGTACGCGCTTTTTATCACCAACACAATAATTGTTCTGTTACAACAACAAATGGATATAGAACCAAACAGACTTATCGGTCACTTTCAGTTACTCCATTACAGTACTGTTTACCAGCGAGATATTCAACAGGTGTCACACGAGAGTTGCTAAGAGCTGACTGGGGAACAGATCATCGGTTCGTTCGATGGTGT
>NW_008777408.1:0-296 GCF_000715545.1 Opisthorchis viverrini
TTCCAGTCCAAGACGACCACCAAAGTGGGCATCAGCAGCGCTGTTTTACTACTTGCGCACTCATATCCCTGGTACCGACAACATCTGAGCACTCAGTCCACCACAACAGGGCGCTCGAAGCAAAGTAAAGGCTGTCTTTGAGTGTACATGGCTATAGTCTGTTGGGACCAAAGCGGATACTCTGAACAGAGAGCAATTACCGCTGCGTTTACAGGATACCCTCAGATGCTGCCAAACGAACCACACAGAGACGACCATAAACGGAAAAGACCTTAAGCTCGGTCGCTTAAAACATT
>NW_008777409.1:0-296 GCF_000715545.1 Opisthorchis viverrini
ATGGACGGTGTTAGGGTCGTTACGGAAAAGTGAAACCAAAGAGGATACGTTGTCTGGCTGTCGATTACAAACAACACTGTTACTTATCTATCGTGCTTATCCACGTCATTGGAAAGTTGATATGGCCCAATCACTTTCCAGTCCATTGCGATCAAGTGAGGGGGTCGGTGATCGCTCAGAAATGAAGCACGTTTCATCGCTACATGATACGGTAAACCAAGTTATATTGTTCCCATTTCGTCAGTGCAATAGTGCAGCTTCGTGTTTGTCTTAAAAACGACCAACTGAATGGCGGT
>NW_008777410.1:0-296 GCF_000715545.1 Opisthorchis viverrini
AATCTGGTATTTTTCGCCACTTTGATCATATCTATCTTATCATATTCAGTAGCGTTCGTCGCATATAGTCCCCTCTACCCAAATCACTGAGTGCAATTAGGAAAGAGTTTCAGCGAAACTGTGAGTGCTTCACGTGGAGCGTTTTTGCGGGAAATTAATCTAGCCTGACTGCACGAATCAGATTTATATTTTTCTGATAGCTATTTAATAAGTGAGCAAAATTTCAACATGGCTAAACACCTTGACTCAAATATAAATGTCGGCCATTTAATAAAGCACAAATTAAAAGATTTCAG
>NW_008777411.1:0-296 GCF_000715545.1 Opisthorchis viverrini
TGACTGAAAGCAAATAGTGAAGCGAGCAGCACTTCTGTTTGTCGCATGACAGCGCGTGGACTTCTGGAAGAAGTATATCCACCAGAAGGTGTACAAAGTCCCTTGTTGATGTCTTTTATTTATTCATGCTTAATTTTCGTGTGTGCGAGTGAAGAGTCGGTAACAGCTTTCGATTCATTCAGTTTCAAAGTTGTTGGGCCGCAATCTGCTCTTCGTTTATATTCTTCCTGTAGGTATGAGCATTGCATCCCCGATTCAACGATGCAAACACTAAGCTGTCCACACTTTTTGTTAGT
>NW_008777412.1:0-296 GCF_000715545.1 Opisthorchis viverrini
GCTGTGGAAAAAGATACAGAATAAACTCTATGACTGGCTTATTCGCCGCCTGTCCGTTCTTCATCGATTTATATGCCGAGAGATTTGTATCTTTGATGCGACTGGAAGACATAAGGTTCACGTAAGCCCTAGTGAAAAAGGACGGTGACTGGGGGCGGTAATGAGAAGTATCATGTTACTCCACCTTTCTGAAAAACTTTTGGCCAAATACTGTGGGAAATATGTTACGCCACACGAAATATGGCGGTGTTCTTTGCAGCTTCTTTAAGCTTCGTTGCTTGGTGCCGCCTTTCACA
>NW_008777413.1:0-296 GCF_000715545.1 Opisthorchis viverrini
ACTCCTTTCAAGAGCATATTTGTTTCTTTGCCTCCACCTCAACCACTACTTGCGTGCAACTCAAATTGCACGTGATCATGCGATTGTCTGTGCCAAATTTGTTTGCATACGTTGCGTTAATTAAATTGCGAAAGCAAAAGTTGTCACATATTTTGGCCCTGCATCCTGACATGTGCCCCATCAAATGACAGCACACAATAAAAGCGTCAACTACTGATAAGCACGGCTTAACAATTAACTTGCATTTATATGCCTTGTTTAGCAATTAAAATTCAAGTTTGTTTGGGTGAGTATGC
>NW_008777414.1:0-296 GCF_000715545.1 Opisthorchis viverrini
CACTGTTGGCTGGGGGTTGCTCTGCAGTCCAACAGTGTGCACCTGTTTTGCCGCCGTTCCTTTCGTCAAGGTAAGCCGAGATATCTGTGATCTACTCAGCTTGACAATCCGACGAATTTGGAATAGCGGTATGTACTGAGTTTCATTGACGGACTTTGGAGGAAAGAACAAAACTAGAAAGAAACTTCTGGAGTCCCCTGGACTCTCGTAACCTGAAGGCACGCGTCGTGGTCTGCCTTATTCGTGGTTTTCAAAAAGATGAATGTCGCCACGTGGATCCGTGCACACTACTCAGT
>NW_008777415.1:0-296 GCF_000715545.1 Opisthorchis viverrini
TGAGATTGTTTGTTTCATCACTTTTATGTTGGGTAGGAGTCCGAGAAGTAGTATATTGGCGGGCATTCAAACAGTTGAATATTACTTCTGAAGACTAACTGTAGCTTGAATGAAACTACTTATAAGGTTGCTGAATCTGTTCCATAGTTCACGGCCGGTCTGGGGCTTCTAGGGGGGCTTATCAGGTTGGTACAGTCCTGGAGTTTGTCCGAGGTCAGTTCTGGTTGATCCCGAATCGCGCGAGAGATTTGCCAACTGTACTTATTTGCACAGGAAGTTGGTACAAGTAGAACATA
>NW_008777416.1:0-296 GCF_000715545.1 Opisthorchis viverrini
TTTTAGGTTTCAGTTCAACCTGACCGGCTGGCTGATGCCAAACCCGCTGCTCCACCCAATCTGACGTTTGGGTTCCTAACTTTTCACTGTTGTACATTTCTTTTCAGACAGGAAGCGTTTTGTTTAGCCCAATCTTGCATCGTTTTTGCCTCCCACCTTCAACTCCTAGGAATGGTAATTTGCCCCCACCTGTGCAGGTTTGGTGGAGATCGCGAGTTTTTCGTCTAACGCCCACCCCCAATTATACTGCCCCTTTCCTAACCCCCCGTGCCCACAGTCCCCGTCAGTCGTGCTTT
>NW_008777417.1:0-296 GCF_000715545.1 Opisthorchis viverrini
GGGAAACGTTTATCCAGTAGGCCTTGAATTACGCATCTTTATTCCTGAATTCGCGGAATTGCGCCGATAACTTGTTTAGGCACTTATTGATTTATCAGACAAGACGTCCTGCATGAAGATGGCCTAGATACTTGTCGTCCATAAAATCCTTCTTTGAAGAAAATCGTAACATGCTCGCAATATTTAGCAAATAATTGTGAACTTGTTAAACGTGATTCATCTTCATTTGTATAACATCTCAGTCTGAGAGATCAGCGGGACAAGTGGTCTACTCTAAATATATCTGCTCCGGTGGA
>NW_008777418.1:0-296 GCF_000715545.1 Opisthorchis viverrini
GTGTTTTGAAGCCCACCTTCGATTCACAAGACATGCATTTTTAATAATGCGCCTGCTGGATGTCTTGAGCCGGCCGCGAAGTGGAACTCCTCCATGGAATTCATTAAGGGCCTGCCCCCTCATCTGTGCAGGCTCCGATCGGAGCTAACCTCTTCGACTCTCAGAGCAACATCCCAGCGCCTTCGGTAAACTACCAGCAGCAAATGGTGGCAAATCGTCCACGCAAACACGACAGCTCGACAATTTTTCCATTGCTACAGTTACAGCCATACCGGACATTGGTTGAAGAAAACGCC
>NW_008777419.1:0-296 GCF_000715545.1 Opisthorchis viverrini
AGATTTTGCACCAAGTTAGAAGATGCAGGAAGCCCGTTCGTCGACTAATTCGAATAACCTTCAAATAACCATCGAATAATTCGGTTGCATCAACGTACCACACTTTCACTTCTCCAATGTGCCAGGCGCCGGCGTGTGCGCTGATTACACAACGGCTCAAGGGTAGCACACCGAACATTCCGTGGTAAATTTTTATAGGACATTCTTCGGCGTTTGTATCAGCCTCATATATTACGGTGACAGGAAATGGAAATTATCTATACGTCCAATTTGGTGCACGGCACTTTTGAATACCA
>NW_008777420.1:0-296 GCF_000715545.1 Opisthorchis viverrini
AAACGACGCTTTTGATGCAGCTTTTCAGTAATCAATCTTAGATGCAAAATGTTATCTGAGCAAAACGGATGCATATTGAATAGTTTGATAGCAGTTATTTGAACAGAATGCCTTACCATTCCAATTCAATTGGTCACTTGCCTGGAAATGTAACTTGCTGTTTAAAATGCTGCAAGCTAGTCTTTTGGGCTTTTAATTATTTTTCCGCTACAAATGCCGAGTTGTGTGTCTGGTATGCAATCAGATCTGATTACGAGGTTCGGTCTTATCTGGCAAAACGTTATCGCATCCCATGT
>NW_008777421.1:0-296 GCF_000715545.1 Opisthorchis viverrini
GGACATTGGAATTGCATGCCTTGTCATTCCGTTCCGATGTTAGCTCTATTCTGATGATCATCAATTCGGCTAGACCCTGAGCAATACAGGGATCTTTTTGTTCTTGTTTTCCTATTTTCAGCATATGCCCAGATGTTCCGCCAAATAATGTGAGAGGGTGAACCGTCGAGGTTAAAAAGTGGTGTGCCAGCTAGCTTTATTGTCAGTGGCATCCGTATATGTCCAGCAATATATGTGTGATTGATTACAGGCCGCATTATGTGTCAACTAGCGATCGCTGGATGTTTACCTTCAGG
>NW_008777422.1:0-296 GCF_000715545.1 Opisthorchis viverrini
GTTGAAGCAAACACAAGTTCAGGAAGGTCGCCGACCGAGTGGAATCTAGGTTTTTCCAACCTTGTTATTTGGACTTGAGGAACGACTTCAAAGAACACAAATCGGTAGGACCGGGAGTAACCAGCCCGTTGGCGAGCGAAAACAAGCGCCCGACCCGGCGTACAGTGAAGACAGGAGTGTTAAACAAAGCATATGCAAACTTCCTATGAACCTGAGTCACACCAAGGATGCCGGAGGACCCATTAGAGAATCACGGATAAACTCCAGAGCGGCAACATGCCATGGGAGGTCAGTGA
>NW_008777423.1:0-296 GCF_000715545.1 Opisthorchis viverrini
TTTGCTTCAATTACGCCTTCATACTACTGATTTGTTTCTTTCTGACTTTTGCTCTGTACACAATGAACAGTGTTTGGGAGTATTCCGACCCACAAAAAAGTAAATCCAAACCAGTCTACACAATCCCAACAGCGGTGAATCGATTTCGGACCCTGTTGCTGAAGTTTTTGGAAGATACCGTAATGGATGGAAGACGGCAGTCGAATATTACAGTTACTCAAATTAAGGCGCTATCACTGGTAAGTTTTGTTTGACCTAAACTCTGCATTATTAATGCCTGAATCAATCTAGGCAGT
>NW_008777424.1:0-296 GCF_000715545.1 Opisthorchis viverrini
ATTGGTTTTGCTCACCCTAAGAAACCCCCTGAAAAATGCACGACAACCGGTTTATCGCAGTAATGCACAGCTTATTCTAACTACCCGAATCACCTCGTCCGTCTCAGGGCTGTCCAGAAATTCAGGTATTTCAGTGGAGTGATGGTACGACACTGTCAATCCCGGTTTCGTAGCACACCCGAATTTGTTCACTCCCTACTTTGACCTCTCACTCACTCGTCCCTTACCGGCAAACACAATCAGTCTTGATTTGTCACCAGCCACCACCATTGCAATCAGTCGAACCTTCTGTCGGA
>NW_008777425.1:0-296 GCF_000715545.1 Opisthorchis viverrini
TAAATGCTGATAATGAGTCTTACCTTCCAGTTTTGTTAAGGATACTCCCAGTCCCTCTGTGTATACGAGGGCAAAATTAAAATGTCATGCGATTAATAAATATAAGGTGTGCACCACGAAAGGTAGAATCTTTGATGCATGATAAATGACAACTCTGGGAGTGTATTAGCAATCACTTGAGACTCAAATAACTGCCAACTGTGACAGTGTGATGGGAAATCCTCCAGCACTGTGGAACTAAATACAGAAAAGCTTGCTGTAAAAGTGTGTTCCATTGTGGACATTAAACGACGTCT
>NW_008777426.1:0-296 GCF_000715545.1 Opisthorchis viverrini
TCTCCCCACTCGTCGCAAAGATAGTTTTGTTTACATGATGCTAGACACCGGGTTGGTGAGAACTCAGATTTGTGAGTTATATTACAAGGAGGCGAATACCTTGACCTGTTGAATATCCATATATCTGGAAGGTATACTCTACACAACACAGTTGGAGAATAGCACCAACGAGACATTCCGTTGAATTTAGTTTGAGATGTCCGCCAACAACAATTCAATTCAAAACCGAAGGTTTCTCACCGCAAAACTCACTCGGGCACTTGTTTGACAAAAACCCAAGGTTCCTCGGTAATACG
>NW_008777427.1:0-296 GCF_000715545.1 Opisthorchis viverrini
CTCCATTGATCGTCTGAAGCCTGCCTTCACTGAAGCATCCACGTACAAAATCCAGCAATCCTGCTATCCCACCAGCACCTGTACCTACCTGTGATACCCCTACCGCCAACCTCACTCCTTACACTAGTCATTCCGGACGAGGCATCCCTTTCTTTCAGCGTTTAGCTGATTACGAAATTTAAAGCGGGCAACTTTTTGATTCATGACTTCCATTATTCGAGCGTTTTTCCCTCTTACGGTCAACGCTCTTGTGGGAGAGTAGTGTGACGTTTTGTACCTTTATTTCGCTTCCATTA
>NW_008777428.1:0-296 GCF_000715545.1 Opisthorchis viverrini
GTCTGCTACAAACGGCCGACTTCCCAACATGCAATTTCACCCCTGGAAGAGTTGATTTCCCCGACCATAAAAGTTCTCCTGCAGGATAGACTCGGCAGCTGAAATCTCCTCTCTCAACTCTGAACAAGAAACAACTCTAAAGAAAAAATCCCAACCATTGATGAATGATTACGTCCTCGTTATTCTGCATGCTCTGACCT
Source organism: Opisthorchis viverrini (assembly GCF_000715545.1). NCBI lineage: Eukaryota > Metazoa > Platyhelminthes > Trematoda > Opisthorchiida > Opisthorchiidae > Opisthorchis > Opisthorchis viverrini. The sequence continues at coordinate 201 of NW_008777428.1, forward strand.
CACAATCGCAAGCCGCAACGGTTTATCAAAAACTGCGCGACGTAACTCAACTCATCCGTGCATGCCAAAATGAGGAACAAATTTTACTGGCTGAGC
>NW_008777429.1:0-296 GCF_000715545.1 Opisthorchis viverrini
TGTCCAACCTGTCCGCTCCTTCGTACATTGTATACATATTCCATATTCTGTCCTTGAGACTGAAGGCTAAAAGCAACGGTGATGAGGGTACTTTCAACAAGACAACCAAGTTCGAAGGTCAAGTGGAAGAGACACTGAATGTTGGAAGCAAAGGAACATATAAAAGTTGGTGGAATGGAACAGACTTTCCAGGCATATTGTTTCGGCCTGTGCAACGTATTTGCTTTTAAGACCCTAGTTTCACCTTCCAGCGATGTCCCGTCGATTGGTCCAGCATATGGGGATCACATTCTACG
>NW_008777430.1:0-296 GCF_000715545.1 Opisthorchis viverrini
ATGTACTGCAATATTTGGCTGCGGTTAGTTTGCGAGTTTGGAATCGCCAGATACGTAGGGAGAACGCTTACAATTACGCGTTCTAATTGTTTCCATGTTGCTAAATATTATTCAAGTTCTTTTCAGATGCTTTATGTGCACGATGATTCACTGCTTCGGCCGGTCTGTTATCCATTCTATTGAGAAATTTATCGCATGTATCTTGAGATGTCCCGCATCAAATTACTTTCAATTTTCTCGTCATTATATCGAATGATGCATGTAGAATGCATATTACCTCAACGTTGCTTCAATTT
>NW_008777431.1:0-296 GCF_000715545.1 Opisthorchis viverrini
AAGTGAAAAGCACTCGCAACATTGAGGGACATAATGAATTGTAAAGGGGTGGCAGGATGCCGAAGGAAGAACACAAAGATCACGCAGCGTGAAACTGCTGACTCTCCCGGTAGTCTCAATCGACCGCAATTAGCTCATGCTGTGGATAATTTGTTGCACTGAATGGCAATTTCTGTTGTTTATACTCCCCCTTGCCCTTTGTTATCGCCATGATTCATGCGAATATCCTTAACCAATCGCACCAGAAATTTAGGGCGTAGATCTGTAGGTATCATCATCATCATCGACAGCATGAC
>NW_008777432.1:0-296 GCF_000715545.1 Opisthorchis viverrini
AAACGGAGACAGAAATGGAAAGTAAAACATTTTTGGCTGGAAGGGGTTCCGAAGAGAAGTATCACAATTTCCCGTTTGGCCGACAGGGTGGTAAGCCGACAAAAGACCTTCGACCCCATTGTGCGTATATCACCGAGCTTAGTGATTCCACCAAATGTGTGGGAGTGCTGGGGGAAATGAAAGGGGTGTCTTAAAAGACGGTCTTTAGCAAAGGGTTGTGCTGCTTGACTATAAGTCCTCCAGAAAAGTCTGCCAAGCTTTTCTGATCTCATTATAATGCTTGGCACCAGAACGCG
>NW_008777433.1:0-296 GCF_000715545.1 Opisthorchis viverrini
TCTCGACACTGTACTTTGCTTCAACTTATCCACGTGCAGGCGAAACGGTACTATATAACCATCAACGCATCACACGACGTGGAACCTCTAGTTGCAAGTGGTTGATATCTTGACTTGTCGGCAATTCCAAATGTACAGTAATGCAAGGAAATGACATCAATTAACCACACAACCATATCTCAAGAGAACTTCAGTATAAGCATTCACGTCGCCCAAACTGAACTTGGCGCGTGAGGAATAGACTAAAATGACGATAGTGTGCGGATACCGACACTCATACACCAAACCTCGTAATT
>NW_008777434.1:0-296 GCF_000715545.1 Opisthorchis viverrini
ATTGGAATAAGCGATATCACGCTAACTTTCAATGTAATAATACAATAGTTCACACATCCAGTACACCTGTGATGGTCGTGATAGCCGAACTATTCCGTTGCCGAGCATCCGCATTACAGGTATTTGGACAAAGGATTGACTCTCCACCAATTTAAACGAAGTCATTTGGCCACATACTGCACATATCGACAGTCAGCCGGTGATTGCAGAGCGTAACACTAAATCGCATTAAATTCGCGAATTGTGGGCTTCGAGCGAGGGAAGCATCCACGTATTGATGTCGTCTGCAAACAGTA
>NW_008777435.1:0-296 GCF_000715545.1 Opisthorchis viverrini
ATACATTCTTCACTGGAGGTTCTTTTTCCCTAATTGTGAGAAGTTTCTATGTCTATTTATTTTCATCCTGCTCATCAGTTTTAATATCCGGAGTATACGAAAATTACACATCGTGTTTTGCTACCCTCGCTGCGTAAAACTCTCTCTCTGTTGTTGGGTCCTTCGCCTCGCCTTGCAGTGTGTACTCACAAAAGTCTAGTTATCCAGTTGAGCGAACGTCCAAGAGTGTTATCTTTATAGTTTGATTATTTGCGTCGTCGATCTTTGTGTTTGCTGTCGAGGGCTTGCTGATACTT
>NW_008777436.1:0-296 GCF_000715545.1 Opisthorchis viverrini
AGTATAATGTAAAGGATATTTCGCGTTCAAAAAGTTTTCAGGCTAAATAATGCAGGGAGAACGTGATTCAACAAAAATGTTTACCGTATCTTGTGTAAATATCCCACCGTCTGACTCCGAACTGCTGCCGCATACCATTGTTTAGCGGCGAAATTTTCGAATCCTGTTTTTTACTCGCACGATAATTGAACGTCATTGTAGATTAGGGGGGGTTGCCTGAGTTCATTATGCATAATAAGAATTTGCAGAAATTATGTAGCTATCATTGAAACACCGGTGAATTTTTACATTTTTGT
>NW_008777437.1:0-296 GCF_000715545.1 Opisthorchis viverrini
GGAGAACGCTTTGCTACCGGAAAGAAACATGCCTCATAATGATTAATACGACCGACTAAAAGGAAGCAATGCTCAATGGAGGAATGGGTGAAAGTGGTTGATTAATTCACTCACAAAGACGCTGACTGGGAATATGAGTGGGACATTCTGATAAACAGCTAAGCTAGCTTTCCGTAAAAATTCTAGAGCACACTGCGTGCAAGTGAATGGAACGTAAATCTTAATCGCCCGTCAGGAAAAACAAAATACCAATATTCATACTAAAACGTGACAAGGCACCAGGACCGGACAGTCTG
>NW_008777438.1:0-296 GCF_000715545.1 Opisthorchis viverrini
TACCTCCACTTCACTCTTTTATTTCTGCAGAAAAATTGCTTACTTGAGAGGTGAATTTTAGGCATCTGATGTTGATATTTTCGGTGATTTACGAGATGGGAACGGGCCGATGTGAATAGGACTGGGCGCACAGAAAGCGCAAAAAATTCAAGGGGCGCTTCAATCCCGGTTCATGTAGTATGTTAGTCTCTTTAAGAAATATCCTTCATTTTGCTTGCGGATCACCATCAACCATCAACGAAAGATGGTTACAGATGGCCTGGGATGCCTGGACATTTGTATAAGTTCCGGTGGAC
>NW_008777439.1:0-296 GCF_000715545.1 Opisthorchis viverrini
CTTCTGAAACGATGATTTCTCAATAGGTTCCAGACGTTTTCCAATTGATTGAAATCACCAAACGTCTATGCTTGAATAGAATAATTTCACACCTAATAATATACCCCCAGATTAGAATGAAACCAAGAGAAAGAAGGCACAAAACAAAATATTCATGAAACAGGGGAATCCCTCCGGAAAAATCACGGAGCATCAGAATGAATTTAAATAAAAGACAGGATTCGATGAGTCATAAAACGGCGGAAGAAACACGCCTATCACAACATGAATAGATACTCCCATGCCAACCGAATTAG
>NW_008777440.1:0-296 GCF_000715545.1 Opisthorchis viverrini
AAACCAAGTATGTGAATGAATGTTTGGTAACCATCTTTAATCAAACGAGGTTCTCCAACTCGTCGGATGGCGATCCGTTCGGCACACCGAAATCACATGCAAGGTCGACCGAATTCACTGGATAACCTAAACCTTAGTTATGCTAAGTCTAAGCCAAAATGAGTGTCAGCCCAAAGGACCACCAGAACCTCACCACTTATTCGAAAGCAACTTCATGTGGTTCTCAAGCTCACCTGGCCTTAGGAATCCCAAGCAAATTTCGGTTCCAATCTTCTTAAGCGAGATATGCACCATGT
>NW_008777441.1:0-296 GCF_000715545.1 Opisthorchis viverrini
GGCGGCCTACGTTCGCATGACTCTTGAGAATCTTGGAATATATAATCAAAACAATTTGTAAATACAGGTCCTTTTTTAAGCACAATCCAGGTTTCTGTTTTGATGTCCCTGGAGATACCACTTGCGGAGATCTGTCTGTAAAGTCTACGGCCGGGAGTGTCGACGCTCCAGCACTACAGATTGTGCACAGAATCGGACAGAGATGACCCCAGAAGCCGGTCGAATCTCCTGGTTCTATTTTTCCCATGAAATATATAGTGAGGGTTACGGAAACGATATATCTGTGTGGGGTAGGG
>NW_008777442.1:0-296 GCF_000715545.1 Opisthorchis viverrini
AGTGCATACACTGATCTAGTATTAACGTCCGGAAACTGGATTCTCTACAGTTTAAACTGGTTAGGAGACACTCATTGATCTGGGTACATCCATTCATAACTCCTATGAATATCGATCATCCCAAGAGTATATTATAAGTGGGGCTCTGGATTCTCGAGCAAAATGAGGACATTTTTAAGAATTCACAAAAGTGATGTTGCTTAAACATCTCAAATTCGAAATATGACGAACATGTTACACGGACATCCATCATTGACTAGTGCACAAAACGAGCGGAAGCTTACCCGATCAGCTTT
>NW_008777443.1:0-296 GCF_000715545.1 Opisthorchis viverrini
ATGCGACGCGATTCAAAAATAGCCTCAAGCTGAGCAAACTATAGTCTGGGGTCACGAGTACACAATTCAGGCAATTTAGCATAGACACCATTGTCTATCTCGGCTGTTTGCGTTTGCTCAGGAGCCATGATGACGTGGTGAGGACGTGGAAAATAAATATAATGAAACACGGAGTGCTGCAGAGAAAAATTTAAGAGACTAGGGCTCACAAATTAGGTGGCAGACATAGGACATTATTAGCGTGTTGGATCAAATAAACGAACAAAGTTCCAAATACAAAATAACAAAATCACAAT
>NW_008777444.1:0-296 GCF_000715545.1 Opisthorchis viverrini
GCATCCACAATAAGCAGAGGAGTTGCCCTAAACCTAAGTACCTGAATACCGTATTATTGCTTATGCCCTTAGGCAAGCAGATTTTGGATGCTCCGCGTCGATTTGTCTGGTGTATGATTTGGGAAACGGAATGCGTGTGTCAAATGTGAATATGCGGCACCCCCACATTACCTCTGAACGTTTTCCTTGTGTATATGACACAAACCACAGATTGAGTGCAGCTCAGGAGTCAGATTTTCACGTTGATGGAAGCCTTCCATTCTAACTCGGAAATCCGTGATTACGTAAGACAACAT
>NW_008777445.1:0-296 GCF_000715545.1 Opisthorchis viverrini
CAGCCCACGATTGGTTTCATCCTTGTTGGGATCCAGTGTGATGGGCTCTCATTTAGATCAGATATGGTGCCACTTCACGTGGTCACAGTTTGAGTGGCTCTTCAAGTAAAGACTTCTCACATGGAAATTTCAGTTTTATTGTGAAATTATTGTTCCTCTTAGCTACTCAAGACTCTCAATTTGGGGGGGCTTATTTCGGCTTGAAGAACCTTCTGATCAAACCGGTTTATTCACCGACGGTGACAAATTGTCAACCTTTTCATCAACTAGGCATTACCTTTTTCTTCGTTGAATGC
>NW_008777446.1:0-296 GCF_000715545.1 Opisthorchis viverrini
TGCACTGGGTCATTCGACTTTTTCACCAAATAAAGTGAGGATATCAGGTGTCGCTTCGTTTTAGTGAATTTCTGATTAGCGACGGTTGTAGCATATGTGAGTCAGTTGGGACTGCTTAGATGTCCACTCAAATATTGGCTTAAGGATTATTTCTGAATACTTTCTGGACGGGACTTAACCCATGGCAGCGACTGAGCTACCGCGGCGCTGCCTCAGATGGTATATGTGCGCTTGAGGTTATATAGATTCGCTACACTGCTGCCCAATAGAAGATTGTAGCTACCCGGTCACCCACA
>NW_008777447.1:0-296 GCF_000715545.1 Opisthorchis viverrini
CCTTTCTGGCAGCAATCAGATCTGCTGATTTCGAAATCGTATGGTGCATATTTGGTCGAGTCAGACTGTCTTGGCAAATATTTTCGAAAGCTGGGAGCATTGCTTCTTTAACTCACCTTCATTGGAACTTTGATCAATCTTCTTCATCCGCATGACCGTCTGTTCACAGCAGCTTTGTAGCCAGCTCAGCTTCATACTCTTCAGCCACTAAAACTTGTCGGAGATGATGAATGGCGCTGTTCTCCCCTTGCATCTGTAACGTTGACGGAAAGCGAAGTGCTAACCTGGCTCGTACG
>NW_008777448.1:0-296 GCF_000715545.1 Opisthorchis viverrini
AAAGCTTTTGAAGAGCTCACCATACACCCAAACGTCCAGAATTGTGTGAATGTAAGGACCGTAGTACGTACACAAATTTATGGGACATTCCCTGTTGAGCAAGTCTAGTTAATAGCAACGACCGATCGACAGTATCGAACGTATCCTTGAAGTCAAGAAGCAACAAGATTGTAGGTCGTCGGTACAGGTGAAGCTGCTCCAACATCTGACGGAGTGCGGGGGCGTGGCCAACGCAGCCTCCACTCTGTCGGAACCCCGCTTGGTGTTCACGGGTCAATAGTTCGCGTGCCACCGTA
>NW_008777449.1:0-295 GCF_000715545.1 Opisthorchis viverrini
ATTTAACACAGTCCGACCCACAACATTAGTTTCCGTTTAATATATGTGACAGTCACTCCTCCTAACTGCACCCTTCCAGGGTTAAAATGATAGTACAAGAACCTTACGTAATAGGACAACTTCAGTCCCAGTTTCTTTAATTCGTCGTTTTATCTGCCTGATGGCAATCGTGAAACCTCAAGTTCGTCGACAAAAATCCATTACTCCAGGTCCAATACTGTCAAATCACATACGTAAGTTGCTGGATTTTCTAGAAACAGTTATTCTTCTTCCTCCACTTCGCTCTCTGTGATGT
>NW_008777450.1:0-295 GCF_000715545.1 Opisthorchis viverrini
AGCGTAGTTGTGCGTAGCGGTGGGTTACTAGTTGTGCTGAGAACCCTATCACATCCTATCAGTTGATCTTTTCACCTCGCTATGCAGATGGTACCGGATCTCACTTAGCATCAAGGGAGACGCAGTCACACTGTTGGTTAACTGCCGCGTTGTTCAGTCTCAGATGCTGGTCAGGAGCCCTTCGGACCCGACAGGTCTTGAGAGTGGGACGCTATATGTGATGCAGCATAAGGATGGAAAGGCAAGCTTCACGGTAAGTACTCAAATAACTGCGTTATGGCTGGGTAATCCAGGA
>NW_008777451.1:0-295 GCF_000715545.1 Opisthorchis viverrini
TTCTGATTGACGATATTCAGAAACAAGAAAGCACGTGATTGGACGTTACAACTCCGACTGTGAATCGCAGTGAACAGCGGTTCGTCAAATCTCACAATTCAAGTGGCGTTCTTGGTATCTCAGTTATATTTCGGGCGTCTTCTTAAAGATACTGTAGCATGGGAGGATTTGTTATTCGTCCCTGATCTATCCATAGTTGCTAACTGGATCAGATGGACGGATAATTACCAGGTCACCTTCATTTTGCAGCCGGGGGTCTCGCAGGGGAGGCGTGGTCGCGTCATGTGAAATCCGT
>NW_008777452.1:0-295 GCF_000715545.1 Opisthorchis viverrini
TTGGCCCTGGAGCATTATTTCAAGGTCAATCAACCCTGAACTTGTGATCCGTTGCTCGCAAAAGACTTTATGCATGAAAATACCATTCATATGATGCTACTTTTCATGTGAGTAGAATAGATGCCCAAATGGACAATTAACCGTTCGGCCACGAGAGACTGAGCAACAGTGCGAGAAATTAGCATTGAGATCGATCATGGTGTCACAATCGCTTCAGTTGCACGTGACCACGTGATGTGGATGCGGCGCTATCTCCTGCCTAAGTGTGAATCAATCACAGTGCTGAACAACCCCC
>NW_008777453.1:0-295 GCF_000715545.1 Opisthorchis viverrini
TTGAGTGGACAGTTCTGTGTGATTAGAGGTACGGTGAATGAAAGCTCTGGAAATCACCCCACAAGCATTACACATAAAAAATCAACATGAATGTCGATAAGCACCGGTGTGGACGAACAATTTACTCTGAAGCTGTTTCGCTGCCATTACGGTCTGTTGACACCAGCTGGGGCAACACTAATGGCGTATTGATCAGAGCGCGCACATCAGAGCCTGAGCCAGTCATCAACCTGCCTGTCTGTCTCACACTCTGGGTTATCCAATCAGATTGAAGTTAGGGGCTGTGAGGTGGCGC
>NW_008777454.1:0-295 GCF_000715545.1 Opisthorchis viverrini
CACACCACTCTCGTTTGAACACATTGTACATTCATCTGCGTACATTGACTCAAAGGTCCGATCTAATGACACAGCTATTAGGGCTTTAGACGGCAGAAGAGCGTGCTTTCGGATCCAGTTCACGAACTCTGGCAAAGTTTTCGATTACAGTACTGGAGAAATCCACTACATAAACTCAGAGATGGATATCGAACCACATTCTGTTGCTGTTACAGAATGACCTTACAGATAGAAAACAGTGGCCTTAGAATGGTGCGAATTCGCCGAAGACATTAGATACTCCAGTGTTTTTTTT
>NW_008777455.1:0-295 GCF_000715545.1 Opisthorchis viverrini
ATGGATCGCCAGTAGGTCTCGGGAATTTTGCTGACTTCAACTTGAGGGTATGGATCAGTAAGTTAATCTCCGCGAAAATTTTACCGCCATTCATCTTCGGGTGGGAAAAGCAGAGGGTACTAATGGGTGTTTAGTGCAGCATTGAGACCGGTGGAGAAATGTGCGCACAAACGTGTCGTCCCGTTAGCCTCCTCCACCAACAGGCCCGGTTAGGCACATGCGAATTAGTTGGTCGGTTGGAGAACACCACCTTTTTGCAGTCGGTCCAGTTCCTGGTTAACGATGGTAGGGCTGC
>NW_008777456.1:0-295 GCF_000715545.1 Opisthorchis viverrini
GATTTGCTGGGATTTTTGAATAATGAATTAATTCGTTTGGATGTTGCCATCGTGCCTTGTTTTTTCATTAAAAGAGCAGAGCGTACTTTTATTGTTGCGGCGGAATTTTGGTCTCAGGTACAAATAAGCTTAGTTGGACACAGAGATGAGTGACTCGATTGCGCTAACAGAACTAGGCTGGAAGGAAAGTAATGAGGTAGTTGACAGCAAGCAACACAATTGGAAATCCAATGGTTTTACGTATTCCGATTTGAAAGTGCCTTGGAAATGGTCGTGCTATTTTCGTACACTAATG
>NW_008777457.1:0-295 GCF_000715545.1 Opisthorchis viverrini
CAACAGTCTGATGAAACGAGAGCAGAACAGGTGAGTTTCCCTCCTCGTTGCTTTCCATCGTTCTCGTATTCAGTTTACTGCATGCAGTTAACCTCTGCTGCCACAGTACACTTTTTTAAGGTAGCAGCTTGTGACATTGTTAGACACTGCGAAAAATCGTGTGGTTTCAAGGCCCTTCCCCACGCTTCCGGCACTTGTCTGAAAGCGAGCACAGTATTCATTAGTTATCGCTGTTTTGTCCTGTGTGTTCAGACTGCCGAGATGGCTCAATCGTTATAGCATGAGTTTACTAACC
>NW_008777458.1:0-295 GCF_000715545.1 Opisthorchis viverrini
CTTACGGCAAGGGTATGTTGATTTCAAGTATTGCGGTTCCTCCTAACGAAGATAGGGAAAAACAACTAATCAACCAACGCGGTACCATACGGCTACAGAATTAGATCAATGGTTTCAATGCTTCGCTATTTGCTTAAGGTATGCAGTCAAGTTGCATCGTTAACTTCATCACAAACTGCAGCACGAGTGGCGACATTATTGCATCGTTAATGTACAATTATAGGAAGTTGTTTTCAGGTTTGAAGACTGAAATAGATGTGGAAAAAGCCTGACGATAGTGTATCGCAAGCATTCG
>NW_008777459.1:0-295 GCF_000715545.1 Opisthorchis viverrini
AAAAAAGGGACATTTTTAATGGCTCCAACTTGCGAGACAAAATAGTCAAATGGGATGCTTTTTTTAAGGAAAAAAGCTGGAAAGCACAACATCGCGACGTTTACTTTCGAATTCAGCAACTATCGGTACCGAACAAATGTTCACATCTGTTTGTAACTTTTCGACTTTCAGGTAAAACTGGAATGTATCGTAATCATGCCCACAGAAAGTAAAAAGTACAAGTCGTCAGGTGAGTTTTTTGGTCGAATATGAACCTAAATTGCAATCACAGTTACACCTACCATTCACATTACAC
>NW_008777460.1:0-295 GCF_000715545.1 Opisthorchis viverrini
GAATCCACGCTCAAAAGCGAATTTAAAATTAAAATGCCATAATAAGGCAGTGTGTTGCAGGAGTGCATAAACTGCTCAAACGACTCGGTGAAAATTCTTATTTAATGTTAAAACATAGATGTCCTGAAAAGTCATGAGCTGTCCGTGGAGCAGGCGAATCCCCGATCTTGAGCAAAAGATGCCTACGGATTTTTCAAATGAACATGATGCTTGATTGAAATTCTTACGTTAACGCCTGACCGCTACTTTCCTCTTCAAACTGTCACCTGAAATCAACTGTACTACTCAACTGGAT
>NW_008777461.1:0-295 GCF_000715545.1 Opisthorchis viverrini
ACTGACTGGAGCTCTGAAGCCGTCAAAGATAGGTTTCATTACGCCCTGAATGGCACCCTGCTGCGAGCCAAAAGCTGAGATATCGTTGTGGCTGTCAAAGATCTGAATATACAAGGGGCGGGCCGTCTGAAGCAAGCAGGATAACAGGCTGCTTTTGCTGTCACACTGGACTCGCTTGACAATGATGTTTATTGTGTACTAGAAATTAAGAGTAACGGTAATGAAAGATAGGTGGCCAACCTTTGAGTTAGTAGAGAGATTACGAAACATTTGGAAATTTTTGGTGCAGCTCGCC
>NW_008777462.1:0-295 GCF_000715545.1 Opisthorchis viverrini
ATGGCTTTGTGGAACTAGAGTGGAAGCTGATTGCACCGGAACCAGTGAGAGCAGACATTAGTTAATACGTGGAGAAAATGTGGGTCTTCAGAGCACAGTTACAGGTCGTCTGCAAGTTGGGAGATTCTCGTGACTGGGAGAAGATAATGTGGACGTGCTAATTAAAGTGATGGAGGACGTGGGTTTAAAGTCGAACCCGTAGCGATTCTTTTTGTCGGCACAAGACTGAGAGAAAGCCACAGTGCACGCAATTTTACATCAATAATTTTGCACGAGTTTTACTAGCAAGTGACAT
>NW_008777463.1:0-295 GCF_000715545.1 Opisthorchis viverrini
CATAGTACATCAACAGAGTGGAAGGAAATCATCCGTTTCTTCTAGGAGCTTGCGGTAAGGCATTTTAACGGTATTTCTTTTTGGAAGGTAATAAAAACCTACAGGCTAGTCTATGCTTCACATCATTTGGCAAATTAATGAGCTATAAGGACAATTTTCTGCTTCTCTGAAAGACGTGAGAAGAATGGGTTTAACTTGGGAATGACAGTATAGAATTGGACAAACTCTACCCACGACCTCCTGGCGGGTTCGAGACTCTTCGTGAAATGTGCACTGCTGATGATCCCCAATAAGG
>NW_008777464.1:0-295 GCF_000715545.1 Opisthorchis viverrini
GCAAGCCACTCAAAGAAACACTTGTTATGTAACGGTAATCGTACAATAAACCAAGAACGTTTAGAGCATACCAGTTTTCCCTTACAGTACCTTCATCCGGCAACCCCTTCAAATGTGTCAGAGTTGCGAATGATCTATACACGTTTCCTCCCCAGTCCTGAATGATTTAACGCCAAGTAAACCTATGTATTTTCCTTGGTCTCTTCATTAAAGACATTTTGTCATGGTTTAATGAAGTGTACTGAGAACTTCATGAAATCCTACAGTAGTTAGTTTTGGTCAAAAAGCAGACTTT
>NW_008777465.1:0-295 GCF_000715545.1 Opisthorchis viverrini
AAAATGCGATACAGTTCAGTCGTCGGAAATGGCACTGTGCAAATATGGACCTATGTGAATATCGGCGCCGATGTGCTTGCTCCATAGAGTAGGTGCGTTAGCCGCCTGCGTCATTGCTATTTCGATAAGCAGACATATCTTTCTTTCATTTCGGGATGTCAACAGCTCTAAAAACTGTGCGCACCAAAAATGCTTTACGCCTCCCGCCAGGACATATGTAACAATAAAAACGCTCAATCAAAGTCAACTTTTCCTCTCTTCCAAGTTGGACCACTAACTTTTCCCAGCCAGTTGA
>NW_008777466.1:0-295 GCF_000715545.1 Opisthorchis viverrini
CGCGACTCCGCTTTGCAATACATACAATAAAGTGTCAGATTTGTAGCGGTTACTCAATAGGTCATGCTCACAAGCACTCAAATCACGCAACAATTCCTGTCCTATTTGCAATCCTAGCCGACACGTACACTATAATTTCCCATCCATTTTTGTTTACGCGGCTACCACCCGCGTCACGCACCACGCTTACAAACTTCAACCACATCAGGTCAAGTTGTATTCATGTTCGTACAAGCATCAAACACGAAGAGACACCCGTCTCTTCACACTTCACGCAATAAATAGGCATACAAGT
>NW_008777467.1:0-295 GCF_000715545.1 Opisthorchis viverrini
CCCGCCAAACACCGGTCCCCGTATCACCATTGATCATCTCTTTGCTTGCTCACAAATGTTCAGCAAACTGCGTGGGCCACACGACTCGGTGACCATCCGACAGGTCTCGTGAGCATGTTCATCGATAACTGGGCGCGTGATTAGTACAGTTACCACTCACTTGATTGCTACGAGCCACCAAGACAAACCGGTGGCATCAATCAGATTTGGTGGGTGCCACCAAGTCGTTCTAGGACCATTCACCGAATAAGATAGGGAACAGCAGAGGCGACTACTGGTCGGCTCCATGACCTCT
>NW_008777468.1:0-295 GCF_000715545.1 Opisthorchis viverrini
GAGGCACAAGCAGTGGCACGCTGTGGACACTAAGCGTTGTGACAGAGCGCTGGTTTAGGTTACCACATTCGTCAAAATTGTTATTTCTGGAAGTATCGATTCATGCGTCCATGTAAGTCACACGACTGTCGCTGGATCTGATCATAAGGCGTTGCACAGATTGTTCTGACCGAACAAAATGGTCCAAGCACCCAATCCCATATTTTCTTACGCCATGTCACAATGTCAGGTTGCAAAAGCTTTACACTTTTAGCTGAGTTCAAAACAAATTGCCGGTTCAATCTGAGGATACATG
>NW_008777469.1:0-295 GCF_000715545.1 Opisthorchis viverrini
CAAGCCCTCATCAAGAGGATACAGACGCATTTCAGCACCATAGAACTAAGGAGAAAAGAAGAAAGCCCACAGGTTCAGAGTACTCTAAAACAATGGATATCCAAGGGGAAGGGCTTGACGAAGAAGACATCTCAAAAAACGGCAACACAGAGAACCAGCGACCAAACGGATAGTCCTACCTGACATCGAGAGTATAGCTGAACTCACAGCAATAGGATTAGCACAGAAAGGACTCTTTGTAGCCCACAAACCGTTTCCTACCATAAGGAAACTGATTTCAAGGCCGAAGGACAGC
>NW_008777470.1:0-295 GCF_000715545.1 Opisthorchis viverrini
AATGCAACGCGACGTATTTTGAGGACACATAAACTGTTAGACGAACCGGATGACTGAGTCCTCAGCTGACCTCTGTATGAGCTAAACACAGCTGGGTGTTTTTTTCCGCTTGCTGTGGCATACAATTTACAACCTGGACCCATCCCACTAGTTTTTAATGAATAACTAATCATTTTGGCGCCCTATTCATCAGTGTGCTAAATATATTTCAATGAAAATATGACATTGAAATTCTGGGCAGTCGCACATTAAAGTGGTTATCAATTGGGTTCTCGGGCATTTGGCAAACTCGGTC
>NW_008777471.1:0-295 GCF_000715545.1 Opisthorchis viverrini
TCCCAACTTGCGGGTAGCATGCCCTCACGTATGACCATAAGGGTACAGTCACAATAAAAGCATGATTGGCGGGGATTGTGGATACAGGGGGGTTCGGGAAAAGGAACAGCGTCATAGGCGGTGGACATTATCCGATGTAGGTGTGTTGACCGCCAAACCGGCACAGGTAAGGAAGCAGAGTTACTATGCGTGTTTTTGGAAGGTATATCGAAAGTGCCGGGCAGAGAGAGAGCAAAACAAGAGGCTTCCTGTCCGACACATGACAAAAAAGTGTAAACTGCGGAAAATGAGGAAC
>NW_008777472.1:0-295 GCF_000715545.1 Opisthorchis viverrini
AGATGTTTTCTGTAGGTAGAAGGAAGACAACAAACACATCCAACTAGGGATTCAAATTGGAACCACTGATGTGTTCCGACTTAACTAAGACGACTCATTTTCTTACTTGCGGACAGGCCAACGAGGTATTCCATTTATGTGAGGACAACGCACACTTTTCATTCCGTTTTAGTACAAAATAGGTTGTGCTTTCATCGTCCTAAGCAAAGAACTACGTTCTCATGTACCGTGGTTTACAAATGCTTTGTGAAATTTACCGAGGAAATCCTGTTGATGAAGGCACAAGTAGCAAGTA
>NW_008777473.1:0-295 GCF_000715545.1 Opisthorchis viverrini
CGAATCGTCGCGATTTCATTTGATACTTTGGAATTGCTCTGACGATTTTAGTTAGCAGTTTTTCTTCAACTGGTGCATGTCAACTCCATTATCTCTTGTATGTTATGCATTTCTTCTCACAGACCCCCACCGGCGCCGTCGAAGCAAAAGTGGCCTGCTATTTCCGTCGCCGGGATGTTTCTATTGCACTGATCAACCAGGCCGAGAAGTATTGTGAGTTGCTTTTGTCATCCCATCGCTCCCACCTCTCATTAACTCGACTAATTAAGCGATATACCTCGCTCTATTTCAGAAC
>NW_008777474.1:0-295 GCF_000715545.1 Opisthorchis viverrini
TGATAAGTTTCTCCGTTTAGGGCACATGGTACTATGACTCACTACATGTACATGTTTGCTTGAATCCGCGAGTCCCGTGGGAGCACAAAGCTCCATCCTAGAGATGGTGGAAAATCGGAGATCATTTCAGGAAAATCTTCGGACCACACGAAAGCGACACAATAATAACACAACTGTGCATGATTATGAAACCAAACAAACCCGTTTAAAACAACGGGAGTTTATTTACCCACAAGATAAGTCCAAGTAAATGACTGGTTCAAAAAAAGAATAATAATAATAATAATAATAATAA
>NW_008777475.1:0-295 GCF_000715545.1 Opisthorchis viverrini
CCGGTGCAGACACCCTCTGGAGCACAAGTGCGAGGATATTATTGGCTGGCGCTGCAACCGGTTGCGAACTTTACTGTACGCCTAAGCGCAGATCGCCTGAGAGGACACCTAAACGGGAACTTCATATTCGCCGGTCTTAGGTTAGCAAACTACTGAACTCATGAGTGTTTTATCAGAGGTCACTGTCTTTCTGGATGAAGCTGGACTTCGAGCAACCTTGTAGTTTAAACACGAGGTTGGCTTCACAGATTCATTGGGCTACAACCTTTTCTACTTGTGCCTTTCAGGTGAACGG
>NW_008777476.1:0-295 GCF_000715545.1 Opisthorchis viverrini
ATGTTCCTTTTGTGTGAAGTCTCCAGCGTTTCTTTAGCTTGGTTTGGTCACAGTACTTCAACGCTACTGGTTGAACTGTTTGCAGTTCAGAGATCAGTGTGTTTGTCGCATTCGTAAGATCCGTGGTCTACTAAAATCTAATGTAAGACACCAAGTATTCCGTCAGTGTCGGAAGTTTTCGACCTTGAAATCAAGTGAATCGTAATTACAGAATTTATCCGTCTCGTAACAGGTTTATAAAATCGCTGAAGAAACTGTATGGATCTTTGAGTTATCAATGACTGCGTTGATTCTA
>NW_008777477.1:0-295 GCF_000715545.1 Opisthorchis viverrini
CTTTATGCCTCGACTTCAAAAACGTTCCATACTGTCGCTGTCTACAAGCAGCACTCACGGGCTAGGCTCTCTACTCCAATTCCAGCACCGGATACGGCATCCCAAGTCGACGTCCAACCCTTTTAAGTCAGGACAGGTGAGCTCTGTTCTCGTCAAAGATCCCCCACAGAAGTGCCATTGTTTCTGGTTCTCTTAATCTTGCCGCACTGCGAACCATTCTTTCATTTCTTTTACGCCTTCAGGAACCATGGCGAAGTTAGGGGCTTTTCATTATTTAGTGTTTCGTCTTTGCAAA
>NW_008777478.1:0-295 GCF_000715545.1 Opisthorchis viverrini
AAGCTGTCCATAAATACGACCAGTGTGGTTACGTGAGATCGATTTAGAAGGGGTCCGTGGTACACTGAGGATACAAAGCTTATGGTGGTCAGGTGATTTAAGGCAGCCCACCTTAGAATGCTTTCCATAACCTTGCACGGTACACTACTGAGGACTATAGGCTTGTAGTTGCCTGGCGATGGTCGATCACCAGTTCCAGAGATTAACGTGACAGTCGCTTTCTTACAAGCAGAGGGATGTATACCGTCGTCGAATGGCCGACGAAACACTGGAACTGATTTGCCAGTGTGAACGA
>NW_008777479.1:0-295 GCF_000715545.1 Opisthorchis viverrini
CCGACTCGGCGATACTTCGGCCCCTTTATCAATCAAACACCGCTCTCTCTCTTCCAGTCCACTTCGATAATGGCTTGTTTGGTAGCCTGTATCACTGCACTAATCGCAACCCACCGGGACGAAGAGAAGTAATCCAAGTTTCTATTATATACATATGGTCGGGTAAGAGGTCATTGCTTCTTCCAATGGCCAGGCCTGCCACGCTTGTAGCACCCGCTTGTTCGAGCGCGCATTTCGTGCAGTGATGAACCATCCCTCTTCTCCTGGCCGCTGGCTATTTGCATACGCAAATTAT
>NW_008777480.1:0-295 GCF_000715545.1 Opisthorchis viverrini
AGACCAAAGTCGAAAAATGATTGTTGATTTTGTTTGTGACCTGAAAAACAACCGGGTAGACCACATTTGAATGACGTAACCGTTTGGCTCGATTTTTGAAAGTCATCGTCAAAGATAAGTATGACTTTTGGCACAGTTTTTGCAGAGCCAGATTGATCTGAATAGATTGTGCCCTAAATTATATATTAACCATCCTTTTCAATGAACACTGATTCGGTTCTTCTGTTGTCTGACAGAGTACATCGAGGTTGGCCTAGAGCAACGCAGTGATTTATCGTCAACTGGAAACAGCCAA
>NW_008777481.1:0-295 GCF_000715545.1 Opisthorchis viverrini
ATGTTATCGGTAAACGAGCTTAAGATCCTCTCGGAGGTGAAAATCGTGCGCATTCCTTCTATATCTGATTTGCTCCAAACGATTCGTCGACCGAGGTCTTGCAAAATGCTTCGTGTATGTTGTTGGACCATTCAGGAGCGTATATCGTGCTTGAGCGACTGTCTGACTAAATGCTTTCTAAATTTTCTGTGGTCAGTATTGCCATCATAAATGCCTTTATAGTGCTCTCGTTGATTGGACACGTATGTCTTTTTTGGTCAGAGTTAAACTCATTCAAAACATACGGGAACTGGAT
>NW_008777482.1:0-295 GCF_000715545.1 Opisthorchis viverrini
CCTGCTTTTGCAGGTTCTTTGAATCGTGACAAGCACGAAACAATTGGATGCGAAAACATCGTGAAAAGGACCCCTTATCTAATGTTAACGTCTGAAAGCGCCGACAACTGGAGATTCACCACACCGAATCAAGGGTAGATCCAGTCAATAAAGGTAGGGTAGTTGGTGAATTCAACGTGAATCCTTTCAGTCTCCTGTGCCAGAATATAAGGGCGGGCACTTTGTGTGCATTTGTCGCGAAAGGTCCCAGAGTAAGTTTAATCAGTCAACGTCGCCTATAGGTATAAAGTTGTGC
>NW_008777483.1:0-295 GCF_000715545.1 Opisthorchis viverrini
CACACACATTCCCACAGCGATGTGATTGAAGGGTGCGGTCGTGGATGCTCTCTTTACTTGGACCAGCACAGCCAGTGACTCTGGCCAGTCTCTGGCAACCACTTCTTTCGTACCTTTGGTCGTTGAGGCCATACTCATTACATGAGTCTGAAATTCATTTCGGAGTCCATATGGTGACAGTGTCCACTAGCTGTTTGAATATGAACGCAGGGGTTGTTTTAGACGCTTCTTTAGCTGCGCTTTCAGAGCGATACGTTTAAAGTTAAAAGGGTAAAACACTAATGGAATAAGATGT
>NW_008777484.1:0-295 GCF_000715545.1 Opisthorchis viverrini
GTACAATGTCGTGCAGTGACTGGCCTACAGAATAAATAGTGCTACACAGAAAAACCGGTCAGAGGCTGGCAACCGTGGAGACTTTTTTGTAAGTATTATATTCCAGAATAAAATAAAAAGAACGGCTGTGTTAAAAGAGAGATGGAATCGTCCTAGAGAGAGAGCAAAGACACATTAGTGAAATTTCACGCGAAATACATGCAGCGTTCAGCTGGATCGTGGGGCAGGAGTGCCGCGGCCTCACAAAGTAGTAGGTATTCATGAGGACAGCAGCCACGCAAATTCATATTTGTCA
>NW_008777485.1:0-295 GCF_000715545.1 Opisthorchis viverrini
AATAATCTGAGTCTTGATAGTGTTTCACTTTAACGCCACATTGCCTTACAAAGAGGGAGTGTTCAATTTCAAAACAGCATTGTGTTCTCCAAGCTGTCCAAAATGAAAGGCCCCTAACTTCACGCTCCTCGGTTATTGTAATGACGCAAGTTTTCGTTCTCTTCAATAGTGTTGCTGCACTCTACTATATGCAAGCTAATTTTGGGTTTGTACTTATCTGAATAGCTCTTGAGAGTGCACTTATAGCTTGACCTGAGGACTTGACGCTGAAAATCCAGCGACTGATTGAGTTCAT
>NW_008777486.1:0-295 GCF_000715545.1 Opisthorchis viverrini
TTCGATTGGATATGAAATTGCTCTGGAGCCCATTCGATGCACTCTCTATGCGTTTACTGCACTGGCACCTAAACTCTGATGATATATCCTATATTTTCTCCTCCTCACAGCACTACCTTTCTCCTGCATTGTTGTACGCTTCATCCGGCATGGTCTGGCTGCAGTCAAATGAACCGTTTCATTGGCCAATCCTGACCTAATTATCTACTTATTGTGACCTGTTTGGCCAAAATATTACTTGAGCATGTTGACGTATATCGACCCATCGCGCGTGCCACCTAATCTTGAGACCAAG
>NW_008777487.1:0-295 GCF_000715545.1 Opisthorchis viverrini
CGGTTACAGAAGCGCGAAAATACGCGTTAAATTCTACAGGATAGACTTATCCCAGCGCGACCCCTTATGCTGCAGATCACACGGACACAGGCGAGAAGGAGACATGGAGAGTTTTCTCTAGTTCTTTAGTCCCGAAAAACATATACTAATCACCATGATGGAGGCCAGCATCCAATTTAAAAGCATCCATGCTGATGAAGACTGAGTATAGCAACTGGTCGCGCAGTGTCTTAAAGAAAATCATGCCTGATTTTTAATGATAGCTTAT
The DNA here is from genome assembly GCF_000715545.1 of Opisthorchis viverrini. NCBI lineage: Eukaryota > Metazoa > Platyhelminthes > Trematoda > Opisthorchiida > Opisthorchiidae > Opisthorchis > Opisthorchis viverrini. Next base: position 269 of record NW_008777487.1, read on the forward strand.
ATTCACCTTCTTAACCAGTTACACGGA
>NW_008777488.1:0-295 GCF_000715545.1 Opisthorchis viverrini
GCCTTACTTGCTGCATACAGCAGGGTAGGCAAGCGAAAGCAGTTCAGTTCGAAAACCTCGCTTCTTTCTCTTTCACACACGTTTTCTCCCCCTCTCCCCACTCATTTATAACTCTCTTCTTGAATTCCCTTTTAGTCCCGGCTCATAAAACTGATGACTCTGGACGTCCTGCATCAGTTTTACAAGCAATATTTGCGCATCATCTGGCGCTGACAGCCTAAGGCACTTCGAAATCAATGTCCAGGCCTCGGCGCCCTGTCCATCTGAATGCTTTCAATCCTCGCACTCTGAAACA
>NW_008777489.1:0-295 GCF_000715545.1 Opisthorchis viverrini
TAGCTAGGCAGTCCGGTAAGGAAATGACAGCATGCGCGCAAATGGGGTCGGTTGTGTGTTATGTCCTAGAGGGTTTCCAACCATCTGTAAGCACGATCACGTGGTCCTCAGTCAGGAAGGCAAGAAGATCCAACAGCATTCAGTTTGGCCGTAGCTAATGTCATGTAACCACCACATGCCCTTGTGCTCCACCACCCTTTAGCTGTCCCATTTTTGCCTGGTGGACCTTCTCTAACTCCGTGTAATGTGTACCCCATTCAAGCTCGAAACAACATAGCACCATCCGCCAGAAAAT
>NW_008777490.1:0-295 GCF_000715545.1 Opisthorchis viverrini
TCTCGAAATGACTGCATTTTGTCAATGACCTACAATTTAGTGTTCAGTTAGAAAATAAGGTTAGTGGAAGCTCGGGGACCACTCTTAGCTGATGCGCCCTAAGAGGAGCGATAACTGCTATCGAGGAGTTCATATGGCATGTGTAGCGCGATGACCTGTCTAAATGCGAGTCGATGAACCACGATCGATTGATCGATTAAATGTTCAAACTACTGGCTACGGGAGGCTTGGAGTTGGAAACTCCCAACTGGAGTTTCGTGAGATGCAAACTACTGATGGTTCCGAATAAGGATAA
>NW_008777491.1:0-295 GCF_000715545.1 Opisthorchis viverrini
GGCAGTTTCAACTGCCATAGTTTTGTTCATCCAGCCTAAGGACAGGACAACAGAATGTTCTGATCAGTTTGTTGACGTCAGTTTGTTGTTTCATTTGTCTGACAGGACATGAAGTTGGAAGGTTTTACACTGAAGGCAGATGCTCTGAAGCAGATTACCACTGACTGCGTGACCTGATCATGCCCGTCAGGGTCACCAAACAGTATCATGTCCCTTTATGGGGCCTCCAATCGGAGTGATGGACGTTAACAACTTGATTGATTTGATTAACAAGGACCTTCAGTTTATTAACTAC
>NW_008777492.1:0-295 GCF_000715545.1 Opisthorchis viverrini
GTCGGGTGGCATAGTAGCTAGGCATCGAAAGGGTGTTACATTTGAACGATTTCGACCTTTAGCACTTAAGAGTTACTCCTGATGAAACCCTCAAGCGACGGACGCTTGAATAAAGCTTTCATGAGACCAAATCAACGATATGCAGTGTCTCTACACGGGTGGCTATTTACCATTGTTCAGTGGACTAGTCGAAGCACGTATACGATAGTGCAGAGCTCCACACACTCCAAGCGAATATACGATAATTCGGCGCACATGAATTGAGAAAACATGTTGCTTAGCAAAGGTGGTAACA
>NW_008777493.1:0-295 GCF_000715545.1 Opisthorchis viverrini
CTCGACTTATCGATTTTGTCGCATACACTATCTACATGTAAGATCTAGTTATCTAGATCTTATTTTTGTTCTCTCACGTAATTTCTACACGATCCTCAGATTTGATCAAGCGAATTCTCGCTCAGCTTCTTTGCCACACTATTCCAATGCTTCTCTTCTGGGCTCCTCTTGGATGCGACAAATTATCATTGCATATAAGAGCGGAACTGAGGCCGTCGTTAGTACAGTCAACTAAAGATTGATAACTTTTGCTTTCTCTAACAAGCTCTTCCTCCGTTGCGCCAAACAATGTCCC
>NW_008777494.1:0-295 GCF_000715545.1 Opisthorchis viverrini
CATCTCGGAAACAACAATTCGAAATCCAAACACAATCTTTGAGTCAACTGCCTCATCACTGTCCTCTCGCTTCCGGTTGCGGCAAGCTGTGCAGGAGTCGAAGTTATTCTAAGTCAGTGGTCGGAAGGATTTTTGCTTGACCGGACACCTGTCGATAGTTGCCTTTGTGCAGTTCGTGTGGCCACCTCCGTGGAAGAATCTTACAAGCGGGAAGCCGATCACTGTCTGCTTATCGTGCCTGATTGCGCCCCAACCAGCTGTAGTTATGACACCATCAAAGACAAATTTCATGACG
>NW_008777495.1:0-295 GCF_000715545.1 Opisthorchis viverrini
ACGAAATTTTATCCCAGAAACACGAAAAAAAGCGTCCAGCCTAATTATTTCGCCGTTGAGACAAACGAGCCAAAGAGTGAAACTTGGCAAATTTCAAGGTCTAAAGAATATTCTGGAGATTCTGATTGGCTACTAATTTCCGTTTTCTTGTGTCTAAACGCATACCCATAAAGGAATGCTCGGATTATGCGAAGTGTGAACAACTTGCTTGATCATTATATCTTTTCTACCCTAACTTTAAATAAACCTCATGTACATTGTTAGATTGAACTCTACGCGTCAATCAACGTGGTTT
>NW_008777496.1:0-295 GCF_000715545.1 Opisthorchis viverrini
TCGACCAATCGCACCAGGGAGACTATTAAGTAGAATCTAGTACAGAATCTACGTTTATCGCAATTTAGTTGGGCTGTGTGCTGCCGGAAGATGAGCTGGCAGCCGACGATTCGGATGTCCCAAATCTAGGAGACATCGCTCCTTGGCTGCGTAGGTCGTCATAAACATCAGTGATGCTGTAATTTATTTGAAAGTTTAGGTCGCTCAAGGAATTCCAGTGGGTCTGAAGACGTGTTCCAGAAATTTCATCAGAGTATATTTCTACTTTCAAGAGAGTCAAGAAAGAGAACGGACC
>NW_008777497.1:0-295 GCF_000715545.1 Opisthorchis viverrini
CAGACACTTTTTCTGCGCCCCATATCGTAGCAATAAACTTTATCAGATGGGTCACAGGGATTTGCTCTCTTCTAAGAATAGAGCTGGATGCAGATGGTCTTGTTCTGGTACATTCTCACGCTTCAGTAGGGCTATTTTGTAATTAATTTCCTCTCCACAGGCGGTATTGCATGAGGCCAGCCTAACTGTTCTTCAAAGTGTTCGGCTTACATTCCCAGCCGACGATTTGCGAGTGAATAAATGAGCAATCTTCTTCATGTACCGCTTCGCTAACCGTTGATTCCTAGGGCCAGTC
>NW_008777498.1:0-295 GCF_000715545.1 Opisthorchis viverrini
TTCAATCAAAATATGCTGAAAAAATGAATAATTTAGCTTACTTTATCTACTATCTTAGAATTTCCGATCTTTGGTGGTTTCCTAATACAGGCTCATTTTTTCAGGTATGTCAGTTCTGGCATTCGGTGGATCGCATGTGGTAAGTTTGTTATTGGTCAGAAAATTTATGCATTTAGCGACATTGATTACTGTTTTGCCAGTCGGCAAGTAATCAGTTCTTCAACTTACATGTGTTTGTTTTTTTATTAGTGACAGTATTTTCAGAAATTCAAGTCATTTATCAAAACATGCTGAC
>NW_008777499.1:0-295 GCF_000715545.1 Opisthorchis viverrini
GATATTCATTGACTGTTACTCAAATTCAAACAAACGGTACAAAACAACTACACTTATACCGTGTTAAATCTCACTCTTCAATGGACGCGACATTCAAGATATCGCGAAAAATGTATGTTCGCAATGCAGACGATTTGAAGGTGGGGCTACTTTTCAACTTATGCATCAGTTGACTTTTGATAATTTCATAGCTGTAGGCAGACAGTGTTTTTGTCAAGGCGCTCGGGGCTTTTAAGTAGCCTGAAGGAGCATATGCAACCAGATTTTGGGGTTTGGCGCGATAGGTATTTTGTTC
>NW_008777500.1:0-295 GCF_000715545.1 Opisthorchis viverrini
GCGTGCTGACATTGGCGTGCTACCCAAAACCCCTGACCCCATTCGGCCAAAGGGTGCTACTCGTCCCATTTCAAAGTATAGTAGTTGCTCTTTCACAACTATGTAAACGTAAGCAATTGAAAAATAAACACCAGCCAACCGCGCATTTCTGACTTCCTTTTGTTTGTTTGCAACTGTCTTATAGCCAGTTGTGGTGAAGTGATCAGCAGCTACCTGGGTTGCAACCGATGGAAGCGCCTGAGCTACCGATATTTTGACATATCGCCGTTCTGATGGAACAGATGTCTCTATTTGC
>NW_008777501.1:0-295 GCF_000715545.1 Opisthorchis viverrini
GGCATTTTAAGCAGAATGCTTGCCGTTTACTTCACACGCTGCTGGTCGAATCCCGGCGTCTTCAGCTTTCTAGGCGGATAAGTAGATGACTTCGGGCATTCCATTTCACTTGAACTGCTTGATACTATTCACTGGATGCAAACTCACGTTCACAGTCACCGAATATCGTGTTTCCGTTATCAGTGGGCTCATATGACAACACTTTGTGCTTGTGATGGACCTAACAAAACCGGTTTCACATGGCCAGATGGGAGAATGCAGACTCAAGAAAAGAGACTGATCAATGCAAACGTCA
>NW_008777502.1:0-295 GCF_000715545.1 Opisthorchis viverrini
GAAATGATATCGAACAGCTTAGTTGATGCAGAAGTGAGTGATGCATTTGTTAGTGTAAGCAACATCTTTTGCTTTCTGTCTCGGTGCCGTTCAGCCCTGTCCTCAACATTCAGTAGATATGATGATGAGTGGTCGCCTTAATGGAACGCTATTCATAAGACTGCTGCAAAGTCTCGAACGGAATATAACCGCTGTCGGGAGTTATCAGGGAGTTTCGGACCTGTGTTCATGAGTTTGTTCGGGTTTTGTCTCCGAAGCTTATATCCTCTATGAGCGAAATGGCTCTGTGACATGA
>NW_008777503.1:0-295 GCF_000715545.1 Opisthorchis viverrini
AGATTATTGCCTAACCATGAGAATCCCCTGCGGCTACCTAGTTCTTTGCCAAACACTTTGTTTAGCACCACCTACAGAGTGTTGATTTCGCAATACTTGGATACCATTTCAGTAAAGGCACTAACTTGGTGGAAAAATTCTCAGAAATGCTCGCTAAAAACTATAGGTCTATAGAGTAGATCCAAGTAAGCTCCTCTTAGAAGGAATTGACCACATATGGGATCACTTCAATAAGGTCTAGTTAGATGTGGTCTGATATTGATACCTTTAACGAAGTCACATTGAAATCCGAGGA
>NW_008777504.1:0-295 GCF_000715545.1 Opisthorchis viverrini
TCTCTGCAATTCTCCCCACGGCCTCCTTCCTGATAGGATTCTTGATGAATTAAATCCGACAAAAGTCTTCTCACTGCGATACGTGGTACATACCAGCCTTCCAACTTTCATTCCATGATTCCGGAATCTTCCATGCACTGAGCTGTCATCCTTTCATTATCCAGAAAGTGTCGATGTCCCAATCAATGTTAGGGGTGCGCATCAGTCGGTCCCAGCGAACTCTATGCAGATTATCACTTTCTGACGTTAGGATTTTGGAATGTCCACCCGCCGACGAGTGCAAGATTCACTTAGA
>NW_008777505.1:0-295 GCF_000715545.1 Opisthorchis viverrini
CGTGGACGCAGTTCATTCAGACAGTTGTAGAACTCACTAACCTTGCCTAGTAGCTGACGAAAGTGTCATCTACATACGGACAGAATATCTTAGGTGGAGAATCCGGCTAATGTTCTCCGTTCAAATTTGTTCCGTAAATCAAGTTGCCCAAACCAGGAGTATTGGAGAGTTCATTGTTAAACCTTGTTCTTGAGTTTAAATCACCGAGCCAAAAACGAACTGGTTGAGATTAAGACATGCTTTTGTACCGTCCACAATTTCATCTTCCGTAAGCTGTGTCCGTTCTGAAAGGATG
>NW_008777506.1:0-295 GCF_000715545.1 Opisthorchis viverrini
TGGACAGTGAATTGTAACCTGGATATAGTGAGGCTATTGTAGATGGTTCCGAAACTTCGGGCTTCAGTGTGACAGCCTCCACTCTACGGACTAAAGTCTTTCACAAGCCCTCTTGGCTATCAGCTCAACGTCAGGTGAAACGTCAGGATAAATCCTAAGATCTTCCAAGTCTTTCGATATTTCCGGAGTTTGTCGGCCTATCCTCTAGCATGGTTAGTGTTAATGATCCGTATGGGAAAGATGACATTTATGAGTAATGAGGGAAAATGTTCCTAAATTTATCAGGTGTCCAGGG
>NW_008777507.1:0-295 GCF_000715545.1 Opisthorchis viverrini
GAAGGCCTTCTTCCTTTCATCAGTAGTGTGTGTGGATGACTCTCTCGATGTATTAACACCAGTGTCAAACTGTTCCTAATCGACTAGTTCCCCAACGATTATGTCCGCACATATGTGAATGTCGGGAGAATTCATGCACTGCTATGCTCTGACTCCCTCTTAACAGTGTAAATCCTACACTAATAAGCTTGACATGAACATCAAAGCGGCTTCAGGGAAGGCATTCAGGAAAGCATTATCAGAATAGCGGGTGATCCCAATTACTGCCAACCGGTCATCCAAAGTTGGTTACGCC
>NW_008777508.1:0-295 GCF_000715545.1 Opisthorchis viverrini
GACAGCCACTTTTTTCAAAGCGAGATACTAGAGCAAAGTTGCACCCAAAATCGGCCGTCCTTACGCCAAATGTGCACATTCCCAATAGGGGAAAATCTTTGCCAGTTTCATAGCTTTCCGACAAACCACTCTGGGAAAATATATCCAGTGATAATAATTCCACTGAGTGAGTGGTGCACGACACTTTGTAAAACTATTTTGTAGTCGGGCGTTGTAGCAACCCGAAGTGTATACTTTATTACAGGAAGCAAAATGGCAGCAGGTTCCTCACATCAAATGTTGTGTCGTCAGAATT
>NW_008777509.1:0-295 GCF_000715545.1 Opisthorchis viverrini
TATGAGTAGTGCAATACGAACAACTAAACTTCCTAAACAAATGGCTGTGTGAAAACGCGCCTCGAAAACACGCTCACAAAACAGAGTGCTTTCGACCTTCCAGACACCTAGGTCCTAGCAAGGCAATCGCACTAACAAACCGTACAGCTACACAACAATACAATGGCAATATCAACTCGGCTGTTGCGTTGGCAAAAAATTTCCCAAAGTGGTGAGACATATCATAGATCAACTGACTTTCTCAGACTCTGAATACATGAATGAGGTTTGTAGGCCCTCTGGATTACAGAATTTC
>NW_008777510.1:0-295 GCF_000715545.1 Opisthorchis viverrini
GATCAGTGGCGGACCAGCCGTCCAGCTGTTACTTGCACAATAAGCAGACCGTTAACTACTTTGACCCATCTAAACACAACCGAATTTTTTCCTAAATACTCATCAGGACCGTTCTTTGCAATCGATCTGCTCGCGGTCTACGAAGGAATTTCCGTATTTCAACTTATGTTAATGAATCAGTGTCGCCCAATGGGCCAAGGACCAAGTCTTTTGCTAGGACTGATATTCTATTAACGCGAGTGAATTGTTGAGTTATGAGACGTCACAAGTCGTCGCATCATTTGCACAGGCGTTT
>NW_008777511.1:0-295 GCF_000715545.1 Opisthorchis viverrini
AATGCGTGCGTCTAGTGTGGCAGTGATTTTCGTATTTAGTAAGAGCATCCCTCGTGATGATTTCCAAGACTTGTGGAAAGTCAGACTTATGAACTTGCAAAAGAGTCTATGAAACTGCGTCACATTTATTGGACATGAAGTCGAAGTAAGGAAACCGATTGGAAACGGAGGATACAATTCTTACGTTACAACAGAGCGCCTCAGTCAATTGAGCCTGTGGACGATTCGAATTTATAGCTATGCATCGTCAGCAAACCAATGCTCTGCTTGACAACTGAAGAATTATTCGGCACTA
>NW_008777512.1:0-295 GCF_000715545.1 Opisthorchis viverrini
ACCAACTATCAATTTATCAGCAGTGCAAACGCTGCCCATCGTTTAGATGCATGCCATTCGAATTCGACCAGCCGTTGAAGCACCTGCATTTCGACTCACACCTGACCAACATCTCCCGAGCACAATCTACCGAAATCCCCATCCTTGAAACCATTCAACCCAATTCGGTGCGAAGATTGTACATTCGGGGATCGGCGTGTCATACGGAAAACCGTGACTGGCGTTTTCCACGGGGCGAGTAGGAACTTGAACACTACAAGTCCCGTACGAAACTTGTCCAGCACTGGTGGGGCTA
>NW_008777513.1:0-295 GCF_000715545.1 Opisthorchis viverrini
TACTGTCCTCTACATTTCACGTACCATTCGGTGATGGCGTATTACAATGACAGACAACACCCTGATACCTCTAAATTTTCGTCGATTTTGTGCGCGTGCTTGGATATAATTTGTTAAAGTGGGGCTTCGACCATCACGCTGTAGAGACCATGTTGCGACCATGCTCACCTGAATGTAAGCCACCTAAATGTTAAAAAAACATGACAAGCACTCATCTGTAGGATCATCATGGTGCCTGGTTGCTACGACAGCCGAAGGTACCACCGGAGCTGAGACACAGCCATGTTGTTCAAGC
>NW_008777514.1:0-295 GCF_000715545.1 Opisthorchis viverrini
TCTGATGCTGATGATAATGACGATGATACTGATATGTACTCGTTTGAGTGCTCGTTTCCGGAGCCTGAAATGAAAAACATTAATATCTAGCTGAAGTTTTGGTGCATCAGCCGGCTAATTATTTATGGCAAATAGTAATTAGACACGCTAGTAGGCTGAAGATTGTGTAATGCAGCCGAAGAGGAGAAAGACATTCGAAAATAATCAAAAGTTGATTCATGCGTGGAGACGGTAGTAATCGTAAGTCGTTGATTGCTGCCATGACACCGAAGTTTGCACGAGGGCTGCGTAGGGC
>NW_008777515.1:0-295 GCF_000715545.1 Opisthorchis viverrini
GCGGAGTACAGAGTTTCGCGGCCGTTCAACAAGTCACAACAGTCGCCGAAATCCACAAACCGTAGCACCACGGTAAAGTAGTCTCTTTGCGATGATAATTTCACATACGTTTGATGTTGCTTCTACGCGAGTCTTGTCTCTCCCAGAGCAGCACTGTCGTTGGTAGTCGAGGGTCTTCGGCGGTTTAGTAGAGTACTCCACTAACGTTGCGGCAGGCTGCGTCTACCTGCTTTCAAGAGTCCAAGGAACCATAACTACCATCGAATGGACCATAAGTTTGGGGTCGGCTGAACTG
>NW_008777516.1:0-295 GCF_000715545.1 Opisthorchis viverrini
AAACGACATTTCGGAATACACGACACATGCTCTAATTAATGCCCACTCTGGTGCTGGACACACCCATCAATGCACGTTCCAATGCAAGAAGCCTGATACACGGGTCACTTTAGGTTCACGGATGCACCACTTTGACGCCACACATGTCTCAGATTAGCAAGCGCGACGCGGAACCTGCGGCTTCATGCATTGAGCCCATCTGTCACACACAAAAATACAGCTACAAAGATACGTAAAATGCTCCAAAATAAACTAAGTTCGCCTGCATTTTAATTGGCGCGCTCAGTGACTGCAC
>NW_008777517.1:0-295 GCF_000715545.1 Opisthorchis viverrini
TAAGCGCCAAAGATCTGGTCGAAAACACGCTTGAATGAAGCGAAAACGCGGGGCTGCTTCGCCGCACAATGCCCCAAGCTGCAAAACATTTGAGAGTTGAGTAAAACTTTTTACGCCCAAATTTAGCACCCTGTTACGCGTGCGCTCAGACCAAAAATTATCCAAAGCTATGTTCATATTTTCGCAATTCGCCAAATTTCATTATCCACTTGAGCAATCATGCCTCTGGCGAGAAAATTTTGGTGGAATAATTTCTTAGCATCACCGGGACCCCAGGATACCTAGATGGGGCTCA
>NW_008777518.1:0-295 GCF_000715545.1 Opisthorchis viverrini
TTTTTCGCAAACCATTGCCGGGATTTGTAGTGGACCTGTGAGAGTACTAGGTTAGGGAAAATAGGAAATCCAGCAAGGAATGATCAGACTGACGGTCTTGTACTAAACAATCCGATTCCTCAACAGCATAATCCGCAAGTATACACGGCTTCGGCAACGTGCTGTCCATGATTTAGCTCTCCGAAAGACAGTTTGTCATCACAGCAGTTGTTGAACAGAGCAGACAACCACAGGACAATCTTTCAGGTGATACCAACCTGTTGTATGGTGGGGTGGCTGTCTATTGGTTACGCCT
>NW_008777519.1:0-295 GCF_000715545.1 Opisthorchis viverrini
GTCGTCCTCTACGGTGAGTATGCTAAAGCTGCTCACGCCGCACTCCCGGTTTTGGTTGTAGTTAGATATTTAAAACTCCACCAGTTTTGGTCCCAGCTGATGAAATTTTGATCTCAAGACTAATGCAACCAAAACTGCCGGTTCCATACAGAAAGCCCTGAACACGATAGTCTCAAAGGATGACCAAAAGCGGTCGAAACCTGTAGTAGCTTGCACATGGTCGAACATTTTTACGCGCCACATAGTTAACCCTGTTCACGACAGCATCTGCCACGGATTCTGGACGAAATCTCGT
>NW_008777520.1:0-295 GCF_000715545.1 Opisthorchis viverrini
ATGTCTCCTTTCAAAAATCTACTTGGTAGGCGGTGATTAGAGTTGCGTTTCTACTAGCAGCTGCACTCAAATTACCAGCTGCTCCAGATCACTCGATTTTCCATTGGTCTTCCTGGCCCCCTTCTGCACTTGCAGTATTCCCATTCGTAACACAAGGCAGCGTTGTTTGTTCGATTGCCTGATACATGAACAGATACTACATAAATATACTTCATGTGTTCTTTTAAAGCTTTCTTAAATGCTTTCTTAAACCAGACAGTTGCAAGTTTCTCAACGAACGCATCTGAAACAGTGT
>NW_008777521.1:0-295 GCF_000715545.1 Opisthorchis viverrini
TTAGAAGATCAGGTTTAAAATTTCCGACAAGGGCAAAAATTGTACTGAGCCATGATGTTAGCCTACATTACATGGTTTGCGAGTTCAACTGACCCACTTTGCTATTTTAGGTGAAAATGAAGTGCTTTCAGCCGCATTTTGTTAGGCCGCCAATGAGCTGGTTTTTGCATTATCGAGAGCAAAATCGAAGCATTTTATAACGTGCCCCTGCGAAGGATATTGCATTTTTCATTGATAGTTATGTCAATTAATGGGCAACAGTGCATTTTCAGTGCGTGTAAGGAAGGCAGCGGTA
>NW_008777522.1:0-295 GCF_000715545.1 Opisthorchis viverrini
AAACTAGTTTATCAGATCAAAACAACTTCCGTTTGTTGGACTGATACTGAGTTGCTTTTGGTGCTCCTGGTTTTTGAGTTGGAGCGGTCATTTCATTTAAATGCCAGCAAGTCTGTGTACTGCGGCAAAAAAATATATTAATATTGAGTCAAACAAATTAGCACCGCTGGTTGTGTGCCGTCTGTGAGGTCATATGGCCAATACAAGTGTGGGTTTGGGAACTTGAAATCCCGCAGCGCCACTTCGAACCTCATTTCATTTCGTACTTCATTACTTCGTCTACAAGTCGTGTACT
>NW_008777523.1:0-295 GCF_000715545.1 Opisthorchis viverrini
TCACAATGTTGCTGAAAACTCTTCAACAGACCACGAACATTTTTATTCCATGGGATATTAGGCCTACTCTTATTGCTGAAAAAACACGGTGACCAACTGTCACTGAGGAATACATACGCTGGAGTCAAACCAACCACACAACAAGTTTTTGTTAATTTAACTTGCTTCTGATACAGCAGTGGTCAGAGGCCTCCTGGTGTGCAACAGATGGAGAAAACCATTTGCATGTCACTCTCATAAGAGTGACAGTCACGTTAATGTAACAGGGTTTCATCAAGATGATCGCTTCTGGACA
>NW_008777524.1:0-295 GCF_000715545.1 Opisthorchis viverrini
TCTCGCAAGCCAGAAATTCCTAGTTGTAGCTGTCCAAGGTACAACGGTCGCAAATTCTGATAGTTACTGTTTTCACGGAGGATTACACACGAAGCTCGACTGATTTAGGGAATAGTGCGAGCGAACGACTCGACTGCTCGTCATCTTGTGGTTAGATTCTGTCAAATACATCAGACAAGTGGCAGTAAAGCACCTTGCTTATTAGTCGAAAAACTGAACCAGTATATATGTGAGTGCGTTCGGACACACCGTGTTCTTCCTCAGTTGAACTGGTGTCACCGCTTTGAGAGAATAT
>NW_008777525.1:0-295 GCF_000715545.1 Opisthorchis viverrini
TCTTATTAACCCTTACAATAACATCATTTTCTGGTAGACCAATTTTCCACGTGCGAGATGTTTGTCGCACGTCAAAACGTCTGCCGAAAAAAATAATCGATTGCGACGGACTTGTAGGAAAGAGGGCCCGAGACTTGACGACTATGCTTCGTTTCATTTGGTCTGCCTGTTAGGATATGTCGAGTATAAACCGAAATTCTCTTGTAGGTTTTGTTTGGGTCTCTAAGCGAACCGTTTTTAGCACACAGCGAAAACAAATGAACATTAGATAGTTTGTGATTTGACTGGCCGAAGA
>NW_008777526.1:0-295 GCF_000715545.1 Opisthorchis viverrini
CATGCCTTCGTTTGGTCCGTGTCCTGTACAAACGATGTTCGGTTATTCGAGACGGCTGGCCTCCGAACAATGTTAGTTCATGCCACCGCATTATCAAGTTCGAAATGCACACAGATCCAGTGTGATATAGTAGTCAGTCCCACCCCTGCCGTTGAGGTTCAAAAATGTGCATCATAACCCTTCGGAATAGATCATTTTCTGAACTCTAGGTAGCATACGGTGATTTAGCCGCTGTACAGGGATGAGGGGGGGGGGTGATAGCTGCTTTGTGGTAACACACATCCACACAGGCACT
>NW_008777527.1:0-295 GCF_000715545.1 Opisthorchis viverrini
CAGTCAGATATGTGCCTTTAATGGCACTATTGATCTTGAGACAGGCGTTTAGGACAGCTTGTTCAGCTTCCTTCCCGGAATGACCACGAAAAGCCACAGGATGGGTGGAACCATTGAGCTTCAAAAAGCAGAAAAGCCAAAGAGTTCCTCATAGGTGTTGTAGACCACGGAAATTCACTTGATTGTGAGTGGAACCTCAAAGAATAGATTCTCACGAATCGTTTAATAAGTTCAGCTAATAAGCAACTTGATATTTTTACGCTCATTTCGGCTTCTAAGTTCTGGACTTTGTTCT
>NW_008777528.1:0-295 GCF_000715545.1 Opisthorchis viverrini
ATCTTATCAAACTGAGATGTCCATAAGCACCGTTATCAGCCCCCGTCATCCATGATGACAACCTGACGAGAGCTTCGCTTCCATGGGAAAATTAGGTGGAAATAGAATGATACACGTCCAAGTCGCGTAACTGACGAGATTCTGGTATCACCGATAGTGCATATCGATATGAAAAATACTGGACACGTGTATGGTTTGGTCCACGACGGACGCAGTTGACCAGTTAGATCAGCTCCTTCATCCCCGAACCTAGTCAGGGTACTCGATATGAGTATATTTGTCTGATGGTGAACAA
>NW_008777529.1:0-295 GCF_000715545.1 Opisthorchis viverrini
GCCAGTTCCTCGCTTGTATCCAGTTGCTGCACTTCGAAAATCATTGCGCATGATTCTCGATAGAATTCTAGACGAGGTTGCATTTCCGTATAGCGAAATCATCAGACATCGTTCTGCATTCAGCACAGATTTCAGTGTGCTTCATTGAGGTCGGTGGGTCTGGATTGACAGGGAAGAACATTCAGCAAATTCCAGTGATTGTGCGAAACCATGCATGCAATCAACACACAGGTTACGTTGTATTGCGTAACATCCAAACTGCTCAAAATTCCACTGGAGACGTAATTATCCGTGT
>NW_008777530.1:0-295 GCF_000715545.1 Opisthorchis viverrini
CGCGAGGTCATCCAGACCAGGACCTCGGTGGAGCTTGAGTGGGCATGTGCAGCCATAAACCTCCGAGATCGTAGGGGGTTTCACGTTCACCGTCCGGGATTCTACGCCAACTGTAGGCTGTGGACGATTGACAGCTGGTGGCCCCGATAACTCTTCTTTATTCAGGATGGAGCTTCATTCTGATTGCTGATGGTTTCACTCATAGGTGGTTTCCAGGGACCAATATTATATTTAGGCTTTAAAGTGAAGGAGAGAGAAAAGAGTAAGTGAGGGGGGCCTTGCTGCTTGCTTGTCG
>NW_008777531.1:0-295 GCF_000715545.1 Opisthorchis viverrini
TTGATAGCCCAGATTGTCCTATCATTCGTCAACAATCTCCTACGACATTTGCAGTTCGGTTCCAGTTCTTGCGCTCTATATTCAGTCTTTGTTGAAGTGTGCGCGAGCAAACACCAAATGAACACATTCCAAATGCCACATCTATTTGCCAGCCCCCTGTTGATATTCATTATGGCGACGAAACGACTTTGGGATCATCTAAGTTCTCAGGGTCTCGTAGAAGAATAGACACAAACTGTGCAGTTATCTGACGAGTGACAAGGATGGTTGTTAAAATTGCACTCAGTCGCATGAC
>NW_008777532.1:0-295 GCF_000715545.1 Opisthorchis viverrini
AAAAATTCCACATCGATCTTCAGAAAACCGGTCCAGGTGCCACACGATGGCTCTGTCGAGCGAGTGAATGAAAATTCACGTCTAGCACGCGGATCCTGTGAAACTGTGTTCAAAAAACAGATTGATACAAACAAGCGAGTATTGTGCCATACGTGAATGATATGATTGGTCAGATGAATATGGTAGAAAGAAGTGGTGATAACTGTATTTTAGTCCACGTGTCTATTCGGCTTAGCCATCCAGAGCGATTCGCAATTCTTGCGCACACACTGGCAGAACCGACCGTGTGATGATG
>NW_008777533.1:0-295 GCF_000715545.1 Opisthorchis viverrini
TGGAGATTTCGATACCCCTGAGGCGGAGATTTTGCCCTTATAAAGTTGATCGGCTACCTGGAAACCGTTGGGAATCAGTTAACCGATTCGTTAGATTGTCACAGTTTGACAGATTTGTAGAATTCACATTCACTTCGGTTTCTTTTGGACAGTTTTCTTTCCGCCATGGGGTATCCATCCAGGTTGGTTCGGTCGGTGCAGTCAGTACGGTCACTGGATTGTCCTACGATGTATTCTGTCGGATAAGCCAATCTCATCACTCAAACGTCCGCAGACCGGAAAATCAGGTCCGTCC
>NW_008777534.1:0-295 GCF_000715545.1 Opisthorchis viverrini
ATCCCTCAAATCAGCTGCTAGCAGAGACCACGCCTCAGAGCCACACAGTAAGACTACCCCTACCTGGGCTTGAGTTACACGTCCCTTGAGATGTGGGGGTATGCAGCTTGGCCGGTATGGGTGTCCAAAAGTAACAAACGTGTCCTGAGCCTTGGTGATCCTCACACTGACATCATCACCTTCACACTACAATCGGAAATAATACCATTTCTAACTTACATAAAATACTCGATAAGTTCGAGCACATCTCCTCAGAGAGTAGGTTGCGTTTTATTTGACTGTATTTCCAGCAGTA
>NW_008777535.1:0-295 GCF_000715545.1 Opisthorchis viverrini
CACAAAGACAAATTACCCGCGCAAACAGGCAAGACACAAAAAGACAGGTCAGACGCGAAGCTCTTCCAAAAGAAAAGCGGATCGCGGAAGTATTAAGCAAGGACGCAGACTTGCAAGCCAGAGAGGCTACTTCGGGACCTTTGACTCATAGCGGGCGGACATCTTATAAAACTCCTAATTCCTAGAGTAGCATACAGACCGGCTCCACACATTCGGACGTCTCATACATGTAGTTAAATTGCTCGTCAGCAGACTACCCACTCTTCCCCAGAAACTTCGCATGCGTCATCGATCT
>NW_008777536.1:0-295 GCF_000715545.1 Opisthorchis viverrini
GTTTAGGGGCACTTCAAAGCTGTTTCATCCTTATTGGGAGTTCTCAGTAGAATACACCTCATGAAACGCTAGACAGTGCCGAATCGGAGAGTATTTACATAGTTAGGCGTCCGATCACGAGTGGCGGATCAGTGAGGCGACCAGCTCGCACTGTGACGGGATAAGGCGTCATGCGTTGATGAGCATATCGAGTGACAACTCATCTTGTACTTCTCCTCTGAGCTACTTGAAGATTGTCGGTATTGTTGCCAAGTTGCTTACTTTCAGGCTTGACTTGATTCTTTTGCCGAGAATG
>NW_008777537.1:0-295 GCF_000715545.1 Opisthorchis viverrini
CCGTTTCCAAAATAAATATGTTTATCATAAAGTACCCTGTTTTATTTGTGTACGGAGTGAAATCGTTGGTCTCTTCTTCCCAAACACTCCTTGGCTGATCAGTTGCTCTCCAAAGACAATCCAACAATCAACAGCTAGCTGACCAGGATTTCTGGAGATGCTCGATTAAATCAAAAGGCGACTGTGCATCGACGCAGGTACTAGTCACATCAGTCAACTGAATGATATTTCGTGAAACAATATTATCATATAAATAAGGTGAGCTCGAAAATACCAAACCCATGCGAAATTGAAA
>NW_008777538.1:0-295 GCF_000715545.1 Opisthorchis viverrini
CACAATATAAAGCAATATCGTTATGGGAAAAAGTCTACGTACATTTAAGCCTTTTGTACAATCAGAACAGACAAATGGGTAAATTGGTCGCAAATAAGAGGACCACTGATCGGTCTGCGTGGCTGGTAGTTTTCTTGCACACTTGTCGCAAACCGAGGGACATTATCAAGTGAGCATTAGAATACTTCCAGTCATGAATATTTTCGGTCGTAAAGTCAGCTGGACAATCCTTTTGAGGCGAAACGGGAGACTGTATTCATTAGATCAACCGAGAATGACTTAGTCGGAAACGGAT
>NW_008777539.1:0-295 GCF_000715545.1 Opisthorchis viverrini
AACACTTAACCATCCGACCACAGAATTTGCTGCACAAAGAAAATGTCATGTTTCGGTAGGCACCATGTTAGAGATAACACTGAAGGTTGCTTAAAAGCAACACAACAGTCACAGTACTGTTTAAAACTCTTTGGAAGCCCCAACTGGTTTCGCCCTTCTTGTAGAGCAGCAGGTGGGCACAGTTCCTGAGTTTCCAACAGACTTATGTCGCTCCTGAACCCAAACTATACTCAGTCAGCTAAGGTCACTCAGTTGCAAACTAATTTGATTTCAGCGGCTAATACTAGTGAGAGTT
>NW_008777540.1:0-295 GCF_000715545.1 Opisthorchis viverrini
GGGATGGATTCAAACTTAACAGACTGGCGGGGTTGAGGGCCATACTCAGAACCACTGGCAAGGGCTTTAGCACCCATACTGCTGGAGGGGTAGCGTGTATACGAACGCAAAATGGTGCAACGCAACAGAGCGAGATTCACTGCAGGACGTGCCGGCCTCCAGGTGAGGTTTTCATCCTTCGTGCATGTTACCGGTTCTGCAAGTTGACATGCCACCAAGTAGTCGAGATTTTGATTTGCGTATTGATTAAGAACCGCAGCTACCGGGGGGAAGCCGGGCCAGTAAAACAGCTCAG
>NW_008777541.1:0-295 GCF_000715545.1 Opisthorchis viverrini
CTATTTCTCCTCCGCATTTTAGCATGGACGAACTCGAATGACTGGACAAAGAGCTCTTCGCAACCTTCAAATCCCTCACAAATTTCTAACGAGATTTAAGTATCCAAGATGGGCAATGAAGACCACGCGGTTAGCGGGACCTTCATCTCAGGGTTCGATACTATTTGGTACCTCAGCTAATTTTAAATAGGTAATCTGTGACGAAGTCTAGGCTTTCAATTCGCCTGCCATGCACTTTTAGTCCGTTGAATAATAGGATGTGCGATCTCTGCACAGAACGAAGTCGATTCACGTC
>NW_008777542.1:0-295 GCF_000715545.1 Opisthorchis viverrini
AGACTAGAACTATTACAAATAAAAACACAAACACCCTTTGACAAGACGTGAATTTTCAACCTATGCCTACCGAATCAACACTGACAAGAGACAAACAGGGTGTCTCGTCGTTTTCAATTTTGCCCGTGAATGTGTGAATTACATTGAGTATTGGGTTAACTAGCCGGTCAGATTTAAATTCGTGTTGCATTAATATGTTGGAAGGTGCAATCTAACTCGGTGGTACCAGAAGACCTAATTAATCCCAGCCGGATTTTCTGATTTGTAATAGTCCTCAAATTGGTGTTTTGTACAA
>NW_008777543.1:0-295 GCF_000715545.1 Opisthorchis viverrini
ACATTTGCCAGGAGCTTTGCTCCCAAACCAGGTGGATTGTAATCGCGACAGCGAGCTCCCACGCAGAGTCTTCTCAGCGGGTGCCACATAACGGAACACGGGAGGTCAGACGGTGGCACACTCATTATTTGTTAATAGTAGGATAGGATCTTATCCCCCTGTGCGTTGGAAAACAAATTCCTTATTAGATGCTGCCTTTCTGGACCGAAACCTGATCAATCAACTTAGTAGTTTCATTTCTCAGATTTTCAGGAGAATCGCGATCGATATTTATGCAGTCTAAAAGATAAACGCA
>NW_008777544.1:0-295 GCF_000715545.1 Opisthorchis viverrini
CCCTTCTTGCGGCTCATCAGGTAGGTGTTCTAGGACCGGGGTCCCGAGTGCATAAATCCCTAGCTTTTAAAACATCTAGTGGGCACCGTGCCACGACAATGACGAGATTGCTCAACCAAGCCTAGTTATCCAATGACTGGAAGGCATCCAACTTCATGCTCATTCATGCGGATCTTTGTGGGAAACCCCAAGAAGTCCCTGCTTGGATTGTTCCCACAGTCATAGAGAGAGAAAGTTGTTTGAGAAAGATTGGCCCCTCGTTGCAAAACCACTCAGAAGGTCGGTGTCAGCGGAA
>NW_008777545.1:0-295 GCF_000715545.1 Opisthorchis viverrini
AACGGTTAAGTATTCAACCACTGGCCGGACAGTCACTGGTTCGTCATTCTTAGCTGGAGTGAGATGCACACTGCTTCTGACTAATCAAACGTTTATACGATGCTTCTCGGTTTCCCAGCGCAGAGGGCATTCACTGAAATGACGAAATATCTAGTGGAATGAGAATATTCTGCTTGGCGACAAAAAGGCGAAAGTGCACAATAAAACGGGTACAATCGATCGATAAAAGCATGTTACAAACTCATTTTGATGTGAATAAAGTTTAAATTATATACAATTTGACGACGCCTTTGGC
>NW_008777546.1:0-295 GCF_000715545.1 Opisthorchis viverrini
GTCTATAAAGGACCGTTCCTTCTGCGTTGCGTCACCCTTACTGTTCATGCGAATCGATGAATCTAATGACTTTGCGTCATTCTTGAACCTGTGTTCGAAGGTCCTGCGTAATGCGTAAATACCGCAAATTATCAACTGAAAAGGTGGCGAAAGGGGCGTAAAAAAAGAATAGAATGAGTATAATTAGTCGTTACCTGAATCTGTCCAAGAGCTTCACGATTTTCAACTGGAAAACGGCAGTCTATTGGCACATCAGCGGGAATCTTGGCCATTGTGTACACCGGTTCGATGGGAA
>NW_008777547.1:0-294 GCF_000715545.1 Opisthorchis viverrini
TAGCTGTTGGGCCTCAAAAACGCCGAATGTGAATGAATGAAAACGTTTACCAGTTTTATGTTGGGGGCGTTGGAAGTTAGTGTTCTGCCAGCAAACCGGACTTTGTCGAAATGCCTGGACTTGCAAGCTCCTGAACATCAAAGGCTGTTTTCGTTCACATGAGTTTTGGTCAATCTTGGCTACCTGACTGACCACCAACGAACGCCACAGCTATTATTATGGTGCGGACCTAAGGGTACATCGTGTAACCTGGAACCCAGGTGACTCTCTCGGTTGTGATGTTCTCAGGCAACT
>NW_008777548.1:0-294 GCF_000715545.1 Opisthorchis viverrini
GAATCAGTACTAACTACTAGGCTACAAAGTCAGGGCCAAGATCATCGTTGGTCTAAGAAACGGGTAATGAGGCGCTGAGCACTTTGCATTCAAAAGTGCTGGAATCGACTCCCTCGTAGTTCTCCATGTACACATTCCCTTTTGGGTCAATTGTCCTGGATAGTGTGGACCTATGTGTAGTTCATTGTAAATAGTGGCCAAATTTAGTAGTGCTGTTTCAATTTTTGGTGAGCGGCAACCATGTTTCTTCATGCTTGCTGCAACTTAAAAAAGGAGGAACGGAAACATGAAACA
>NW_008777549.1:0-294 GCF_000715545.1 Opisthorchis viverrini
AGCTGATAATGATGACGATGATGATGACAGCGTTCCTCCCAGGGGAGAAGCATATTCATGCAAGCACTGGTGCTGCCGACATCGGAGGAAGCACTAGTTCGAAAATATTGGTACTAAAGATCGCATACTCAGATTGCCAAACGGTTGTCTGTAACTGCCGGCGTATTAGACAATATGGCACCGGACTCATGAGTCCGGTGCTGCTGAAAAGGCACGAGCTGTGCACAGTGATATTAAGGGCCAGACGTTCATGGATAAAACACCCCGCATTCTGGTAACTGGTTGTGAGATAGC
>NW_008777550.1:0-294 GCF_000715545.1 Opisthorchis viverrini
AATAAGTATGCCATGGTACCGGCTCATAATATCTTCCTGGTCATCTTCTGAGCATATGTCGTATGATGGAGATTCTGTAGGTACATCTAATAAAATGCAGGAATAGAAGCAAAACGCGGGCATTCGTAGCGTGCAATCTATCAAAATATATGAAGTTTGTTGGAAAACCAAGCAAAAATATAGTGCTCACGTTACCTTCTGCAGAAATCCCTGTGCGTATGTCATGACAAATGCGATCTAGTAATTTGACTTTGAATTAGACACAACGTCAAGTGTAATATTATTTGTAGCATT
>NW_008777551.1:0-294 GCF_000715545.1 Opisthorchis viverrini
TCGCTGAACCTTATTATTGGCTACGGACACACAAAATATGGGTAACCGATTTGCGTACGATTTTCATATAAACCCTCGCAAATACGGCACAAGGAAACGGTTAATTCAACCTTAAGGGTGTTCGATGTGTTTATCTCAAATAAACGGTACTTCGTCTTACCAAGTATTCAAGAAACATTTCTTCATATTGCACGTAAGTTCCGGTGCCCTTGGAATTGGTCTGTTCGGCTTAAAACTTAATGTCCCCGCAACGTGAGCGGTTTTTTTGAGATTTCTGAAATATCGTAGCACGAC
>NW_008777552.1:0-294 GCF_000715545.1 Opisthorchis viverrini
CAAATCCACCCTTTTCTGGGTTCATTTAGCGCGCTACCGTCCCCTTTTAGATATTTTATCTATTGACACCGTTTTATCTAATGCCTCTTGGCACTCACCAAACGATACTGCTCTCACCCTATTCCTCTCTCATTTCCTTTCTTCTTAAGCTTCAAACTTCCACCGTAGTTGCCCAAACGCCTCGTAAGACCGTTATTCATTCAATCTGACAGGTCCACGGTCCAGAGTCATATGGTGCTTCAACGAAAGGGAAATTATCCCTGAACCTGCATCCACCTGACTCTGTGTGAATCC
>NW_008777553.1:0-294 GCF_000715545.1 Opisthorchis viverrini
CAGCTGGAAACGGCGTGTGTGGACAATAACAGTCGTTCATCATTTGGGTGACTAGCTGCTATATCACTCGAAGGAAGCACATGGACTGAAAAAGAATGGGATTAACTAAACTTAGACAGGAGCAGTCCAGATGCAGAGGTCGGGTTCGAATTACGGTCAGTAGGTTCGCACGTCAACCGTCGAGCTATCTCGGGCACATCCGTCCAGTCTCAATGACCGGATCTGCTCTAAAATTTCCATTCAGTTCAGTCTGTTTTTGAGTGACGTTGGTTTTTACGCTTATTCTCAGATCAG
>NW_008777554.1:0-294 GCF_000715545.1 Opisthorchis viverrini
CGTTGAGCTCTAATGAGAGCGAAACGAAGGCCCGATAACCCCCTCTCCACAATGGACCAACCGGGAGGTGCTGAAACAAGATTTGTGTGAATAAAAACTCCACGACGCATTCAATTCTCTACATTTAATTATGTGCGTTAGCCTCTAGAAATCAACCGGAGTTTCTGTTCTATTCGGTAAAATATTACGGAACCGTGTTGTTTGAGAACTGTTGTTGCTCCCGTGCTCCAAACAGACTATTCAAACGAGTCCATTCGCTACCTAGGCAAAAAGATCAATAATTATTGACCGTGA
>NW_008777555.1:0-294 GCF_000715545.1 Opisthorchis viverrini
GTGTTTGTGACACGTGATCTGATGAGTGATCTCTACAGGTCATCAGATTTTCGTTGCCCGGAGTCTCACTCGCCGTTTTGAATCGGTACGCATTACAGAGGAAAACATATCAAGTTCAGTAAGAAGCCCTTGACTTGAGAACACCGGCATCTAATTTGGTGCACACAACTCTAGACTTCTTGAGTAACAGGAGAATGGAACGATACTGAACAAGAAGTCACAATGCGGTTCTAGTGACCTCCTACTAAATAATTATGATAACTTATCCACATAGAACAATCTCGTGAAAGTCGG
>NW_008777556.1:0-294 GCF_000715545.1 Opisthorchis viverrini
TAAAGACCAGATTTGTTGAGCCGCACGGGTCTGAAATAAACTACACGTTTGTAACAAAAAATGATGTGCATATTTAGTGGTGTCTTGTCCACGACTCCTGCTGCCGGCAAATTAGCCTAAATGGGTGAATGCGAATTCAAACAGGTGGCCAAGCACCAACCATCTGCGTGGGGAATCAAGGCGGAGACCCGGTCTTCGTAAAAACGAATTTCGATCGGTTCGTCACCGCTGAGAAAAATGAAACACAAGTTCTAGTCGTAGCGATATCACACCAAATTTCACCAGGGGTGAAAA
>NW_008777557.1:0-294 GCF_000715545.1 Opisthorchis viverrini
TGAAGTGTACTCAGCCTGCTGCGTTGTAGCGTGTATCTGTAGGCGTGTTCTAAGTAAGGTCTACTGGACTCTGTAAGCCGGTGTAAAGGTTGATTCTGTATACTAGAATTCTCCTGTTGTAAAAGCGAATGACAACAAAGATGGCAAAAATAAGACACTGCTCAATCATCGCTGTTTACTTCAACTCAATGGGGGCGAAATGGTTCAAGTGGTTAGAGCGCGAATATGCTGACCGGAAGGTTCGTGGTTCACATCGGACCTCGGCCTCTCGATTTCCTCTGTCTAGACTTGGGC
>NW_008777558.1:0-294 GCF_000715545.1 Opisthorchis viverrini
TGTGTGCCGATTATTCATGCCCCATACTCATTTTTCGTCCATTCAAAGCGATGCCTGGGCTGACTTGTGTCAGAATTACTGACGGTAAATCTTATCTTTTCCATCGATCAAAAGGTGTGTTAGTAAAATCCAGCGATTGTTTATGAAACCCCTCTGAAACAACATCTTGAAATGTAACCAGTTGAAAAGCCTTTTGAACCGTACGAGTGCGTCATTTTGGGAAAAATTCGGTGAAAAAATGTGTAGATTTATTGCGAGACAACGCTTCGCCTTAGACACAAAAGCTTCGTCAGG
>NW_008777559.1:0-294 GCF_000715545.1 Opisthorchis viverrini
TGTTGGTTCAAAACTAAAGGGAACCCGTCGGCAAACTGCATATTCCGTGAGCTTCAAGGTCTATTCGAAATCATGTATGTCTGTTGTTTGAAAAGTACGCTTAAAACGGTACAACGCGAAGTCTTATGTGAATGGGTCTCAGGCGACTGAGTAAAAAGTTTGACAGTTCTAAAGGAGGTGGGAATCAAATTCCCTCGTATACGGTTCCAGCAAGGATAAATGGACACCAGGGATTGAACAGTAAACCACACAAGCACATCCGCTACTTGCACATGACGCCTTCCGAGCTATAGT
>NW_008777560.1:0-294 GCF_000715545.1 Opisthorchis viverrini
GAAAGGAATACTGACTCCTGTAGAATCACCGAAATGGGCAACGCCGATATTTACGTCAATAAATTTTGATGGTATTATTCCGAGAATTTGTAGAGACTACAAGCGAGCGCCGAATATGCGGGTACTACAATGTACATGCATCACATTGGAGCCCGACAATCAATTATTGGATTAAAGCTTCTTCGCTCACGCAAACTGGTATCAAATTATTAACCCCGGTGAATGAGAATAAAATCAAACCACTGATTCCTAAATTTTCTAAGGGTACAGGTGGCATGCAAACAGCCAAGCTGA
>NW_008777561.1:0-294 GCF_000715545.1 Opisthorchis viverrini
AGAACGCCTGATTCACCTCAGAACCAAGCTGAACGGCGATATTCAAGTTATTTTCAGCCTTCCCATGGATGTCTATGTATCAACTCTAGATATGCATACACGTAAATTGGAGCGCAAACATCAGAACAGCAAGACAAAACTGCCCTAGGCATATGCTAGCAGAATGAGTCCCCTCCTGGTCACATGTCAAGAGTTTAGTCGATTCTAATGCCGTGCCCACCGGAGTTTCACTCTACACCAAGAATGGCCAATTTTGGCGGTGAACCACATTTTGAAAAATCAAGAATTTGAACA
>NW_008777562.1:0-294 GCF_000715545.1 Opisthorchis viverrini
TTCGATGTTAGCCGATCCAGCGATCGTAAACACGGCAAATCCAACATATTCGATCACCCGGTGAGACAGCTCCAAGGATTCCTTTGAGTTGTGCAGTAATGCTGCACAACGATAAAGGCGCACAGTAAATGAGATTCAAAGCACCTATTTAGCCATTTTTGTGTTGCAAAGACCGGTTTCCGTTTACTAATCATTGATTGCTATAAACAGCAATAAATATCACATAGTTTGGGTTTGTTTCCGAGCGCCTTAAACGCAGTCAACTAGCCGGATTTCCCCCTCAGTCTTGAAATT
>NW_008777563.1:0-294 GCF_000715545.1 Opisthorchis viverrini
AGAAAGCCGATGGAAAGACGAAGCTCCAGTCCGAGAAATAAGCCTAATTCTCTAGATTTTTTCCGTTATGTGAAGGCGCCTGCATGCTAATGGCCTATTTCTAAGAAATTTAGAGACGTCAACTGGTATATAGTTGTATTCAGAAACTCATTCTGAGTTTTGCCTCCCATGCTTTTGTTGGTGGTCAATTTAGTCCACGCTCCAGCCAGTGGAAATATTCTTCATAGGCGCCAAAGGACGCCTCCTAGCTAGTTTCTTACGTCCCTATATTGCTCCGGTTGTGAGACTGTGAAA
>NW_008777564.1:0-294 GCF_000715545.1 Opisthorchis viverrini
TATGGTTGACCGGAAGAAGCAATTAATGGTCACAATCCCCCGAAATCAATACCCCATAAAAGCATACTGAACAAGCGAAATAAACTTTTCCATGACTGTGTGGAGGAAAAATCATTGGGTTGGCAAAACCTGACGCTCCATTGACCTCTGTCACCATATTTCGTGGTACGACCACATACAGAGGGCACCCGACCTGTACAGACCGGTACTCGTCTGATTTTTAGTGAATGCAGCCTGCAACCACATCCCGGTCACCAGAATGTTGGCTCCAGGACAGGAGGACGACTGTTCAAA
>NW_008777565.1:0-294 GCF_000715545.1 Opisthorchis viverrini
GTGGAAGTCTCTGGTTATGAGGACAAAATACAGTGCAAGTTGCTCTGGAGGCACACAGCAAGGACAAAAATGATTTTGTCCATTCAAATGGAAAATGTACAACCTGAAGTGTGAAACCAGTTGACCACTGTGCCGTCATTCCTGATCAAGCTTGATATTGACTTTGGTTTCGCCTTCCTTCATGGGAGGTAGACCGATATTGTTTTTAGTAATTATCATCACATCCTCTTGGTACACCAACTAACACATTCCACGTTGACTTTGGTTACATCTGTGTACAGTCGAGTTATTATG
>NW_008777566.1:0-294 GCF_000715545.1 Opisthorchis viverrini
TCCATCCATGTGAGCATATCTATCATGCAGTTGCGGTTTCGAAAAATTCCATGTTGCTTTGGGGATGACAAATTACTCTCGGATAAGCGATTAAAGATTGCTAGCATTGTCATTTTGCACGGTATGCTACTAATGATGATGTGTTAGCACGATTTTTGGGTAAGCTTTGCATCAGGCTCATCAATGTGCCGTAAACTGTCTCCGTCAATCTATTCCACTGAGGCTGGTCCCGATTATAGCTGCTCAAAAGCACTAGGTATTCTTAGGAAACGCGCACAGCAGAAGTGTTTAATT
>NW_008777567.1:0-294 GCF_000715545.1 Opisthorchis viverrini
TAAACAGTTGGAATAAAATTTACCCGCACACTTACTCCATACCTCACAAAAACAAAAAGCGTTACCGAAAATACGGGACATTCCGTCACGAAGACCCCACCAAGATTGCAGTAGGGAAGCCGGCAATAATCCGGGATATACAAGTCAACTGCCAATTCGACACCCACGCAGTCGATGAGTTCAACAAAGACCAATCATTACTAGTGCTCAGGCATGTCACAGAATCAGTTGCCGACAATGATCATTACTCACGTATAAACAATTGTTTATTTGGTGCCTAGCTTCGATGCCACG
>NW_008777568.1:0-294 GCF_000715545.1 Opisthorchis viverrini
GTATGATAAACAACGTGTTTAAAGCACTGCAGAACACTGCCCAGTTCCTGACACCGCTAGCCAAAGACACAAACTGGCTAAAGTCACCGAGATTTGCATGAATGACCAAAAGTGCACACCTGTTTTGTTACGGAGTTTCCAAATTGACCGGATGAGAATCTAGTGAAAACTGAATTGGGAACACTAGCATTTGCAACTCCAACCCAATGATTTTCTTTACTAGTTATAAAATATTTGCTCGTTAAACTGAAGAGGCTGGATTATATACACTATCAAAAGGTTAACCACTTGTAT
>NW_008777569.1:0-294 GCF_000715545.1 Opisthorchis viverrini
TTTGAGGAACATTTACCGAACAAATCGACATCCAAACAACAGAAAGCTGCAATAAATAGGTGAAAGAAGAAGCTCGAGTTCATATTGATATTTCTGTTTCATTTCTGCGCGCGTTGTGGGTACAATGATTTAAACACATTTTGTGACCCACAGAAACCATTGTGTACAGAGGAATTTCACTGAAAAGCACAGCTGAACCCAAAAAAACCCAGACATTTCCCTGTACAGATGACGAACTTTTGTAAATTCCGGTGAATTTTCAACAGGTCAGATTGTCTGACCGATTTCAGATTT
>NW_008777570.1:0-294 GCF_000715545.1 Opisthorchis viverrini
ATCATGAACGGGAGATTCACTCGAGTCTCTACTTCGGATGACTTTGTAAATGAGTGCGGCAAAATGCGGCATTTTGCGTTTGAGGTGGAAACTCAGAGATTACGCTGAACTGATGATCTGTTTGTTGGAAAGACGAACTCGACGTTGAGCTTGTTGTTTCAGTAACCACGTGAGTAGTCTATAAGTGATCGAGTAGTCCAGAAAATTCACTGCAATTTCTCGAATACCGTGCACACTGAAAGGTGTGACGACCTTTATGCAGCACACAATATCCCACAATAAAACCAAAGGTTT
>NW_008777571.1:0-294 GCF_000715545.1 Opisthorchis viverrini
CAGGATCACCAGCCACCCGAAGAGTTAAATATGAAATATCTGAGCTCATCCTAAGCGGTTTGGTGTGATTGACGGATGTGTGGTATTGTATTCGTTTTCGGCGACAATATGGAGACAGATAGGTGAAACATTGTTTCAGAAAGAGATACTTGCTGTTCAACTTGCCAGAGGATGCGGATATTGAAGGTTCCAATGTGAACAAAATCTTTTTAGTTTAGGAAGAATTATTTCTCCAGGGCGATACTTTGGACGAGAGACTGGTTAAGGACTGGCAAATGAAGTGATAACAGTGGA
>NW_008777572.1:0-294 GCF_000715545.1 Opisthorchis viverrini
GAAATTAGGGTGATTCAGATGACAATAATCTACAATCTCATGCGGTTTGTTACAATTTAAATATTTCGTACTGTGAAAGTGCTAACAAGCGTTTTAATTTTTTTCTATATACCTCTCTACACAAACAGCAAGTGCGTTGCCTTTTTGGCTTGAACAGTTTTTGGTGTAAACAGCGCAATTTGTATTAGCTGAATTCTTGACAATACTGAAAACTCAAACTATAAATATTTTCCATCTAACTGCGTCGATGTCTAGTCTGATCAACCTGATCAAGTCAAAGAACTACCAGATGGA
>NW_008777573.1:0-294 GCF_000715545.1 Opisthorchis viverrini
GAGTCAGCTCTGCCATCTGATAGATTCAACCCCAACGGAGTCAATGCCTCTGAACTGTCGCAAGCTGGATTTCGTATTTGCCGGTCGATGGCGGCCAAAACACTACACATAATGGAAGCGCTGGGCACAACTGAATTTGGTAGATACGAGGTCCTGGTGCCAAAGTGAGCCTGGGAGCGAACACGCATATGCGTCCCAGAAATCACATAACAAGGAACTCCGACACTGGTTACTGATGTGTTGGCGTCACGTGTCGACTAGTTTTAAGCGAAAGACTCCTATTTCCCAAAGGTT
>NW_008777574.1:0-294 GCF_000715545.1 Opisthorchis viverrini
TAGCGCCGTTACGATAACTGTTCTAATTAATCTCCCTTTTTGACTGGAGAGACTGAAGACGTTATGTAAAGGAATGAGATAACATAGAAGGTCGTTTGCTAAGCTACTGAAATACCATATTGCAGAGTTCTCTCCTTTTGTTTGTTCAAAATTTTATAGTACGTCGAGTGATGAGGGATGTCGGCACCTTGATACAAAAACATCTCTCTGAGCCCACTGACACTTAAGCTACAGGGTTGTCAGAAGTCAGGCATGGGACTTTCCCATCTTATTCTCAATACTCCTCGAATTCTG
>NW_008777575.1:0-294 GCF_000715545.1 Opisthorchis viverrini
TTTTTTCCGGTGAACGAAGTTGTGTCAGCCGGAACCCGAGAACCCTTTATGTATGTGGTTATAGCTGATAAGCGAGACTGATTTTTAATCATTTTGTGCCAAGTTATATGTAGGATTGGGTACAACTTGCCCACTTGCTCGTTCCCCATGTAAAATGGTCCCTTCTTCCGGTAGATACTCTCTCATTTACACACGGCAGCCTAATATGAACACAGATCAATATCTCGCCTATACTGGTGCACTTCAACCGAATGTGTCGCACCAGTTGAGGTGGGCCATCATGAACAAGAGATT
>NW_008777576.1:0-294 GCF_000715545.1 Opisthorchis viverrini
GAATGCGCATCTTCCTTGAACAATCCTCTGAATCCCGCAGAATATACGAATGTAAACCATCCATTAGGTAGCTATTGAAGCAGTGATATGTCTTGTCAGGCTCACTGAACTTAGTTCACCCGCACCGTCACTTGCGTTTCAGCGTACATTTTACCTATGTTGGCGAATCCACTTAAAGAATGCGATGCAAGAATTGAGAAGTTAAATTTCCTCCTCTGTCTAATGCTCAGTTTTGTAACCAAGATGCACGACTTCTGAGTCCGAAAGGGAACATGCTACTCTCCCCACAAAGTC
>NW_008777577.1:0-294 GCF_000715545.1 Opisthorchis viverrini
CAGTCAATTATTTGCTAAGTGTTCATCTTGCCGATAAAATCCTGAATAACAATGCGATCAAAGAGAGAAACCAGCTAATCAGTGTTAAAATAAATGTACCGTTATACAGAGTTGTTCAGCCACTGCTTAGAAAATGTTTCCCACGCATCGGGGACTTAGTGACAATAATGAAAACAGTTCACACATAACATGCACAACATTCAGCAGTAAACATTATGTAATATGGTCAGATTTGGTTTTGCTTCTCTGGAAACACTCTGACAGCGAATACAAGCTTGATTTATGTTGTGCTTT
>NW_008777578.1:0-294 GCF_000715545.1 Opisthorchis viverrini
CACATTTGTGGATTCCAACCACGCGCTCAGTCGCAGTTGCTTCTACCTTCATTTTCCAGGACTGCGTAAGGTGAGGACCAATCGGTTGGCAAATGAGACTAACAGATGTGTTGTTACACGAACTTACCACAATTGTTGCGTGGAGTCTTTTCCAACTGCTAGACCAACAGATGTGAATTCATACTTGGACTAGTTCGTCACCTGTTTTAATGTGATGGAAGTCTTGCTTGTGGCACGGCACTACCAGGCTCACTCAAGTAATGGGTATCAGACCGAACAGGGGCGCTGCTTAAA
>NW_008777579.1:0-294 GCF_000715545.1 Opisthorchis viverrini
AATCCCGGATATCTGACCTACGGGTTGAGGTCAACTTGTTCACCCTTAAGGGAGTTAATCGGTTTGCCCGATGTCTGATGAGCGACTAATTTCCACAACTTGCGCTCTTTCGTGTAGGCCAATTTTCAGGTTATTTGCCAAGCCTGACGGGCAGGTCAGTAGCTACCCGGTCAATAACCAAAGTCCAACACTAACTGACATTGCTCATCTAAAACAAGGACCCAACTGCTCCACCAACAAGCCGTTTATTTGAGGAATATTTACTGCACGGCTAATATTGACGTAAATGACATA
>NW_008777580.1:0-294 GCF_000715545.1 Opisthorchis viverrini
TTCGTTTTTGTTGTTTACTTCATTTCAGTGTCAGAGTAAATGCCCGATTGACGGAAAATGATTCATCGGGTGACGTCAAAACGGTTTGCAAGCCAGTTTCCGGCATCGCGGAAAAGAACAAAAACCACCTTTTCACCAGCCCATGAGTGATCGTATCTCCAAATTTCGTTCTCAAATGTTTTGTAACAGGTGCAGATGGGCAGATGTTGTTGTGATTCTCGAAAAATGAATAACAAACCGATTGCATCCAGGGCCAACGGGTACGTGTGAATGATGGCCTCATCATTTCAACGG
>NW_008777581.1:0-294 GCF_000715545.1 Opisthorchis viverrini
AAATCATACTGGGTTTGTCAAGCTGGTAGAACACGGTACTCTACTTGTTGGAACACTGTCGGCCAAAATCTTGTGTCCTTCATCCAAAATCACTGTCAAAAACATACCACGACTGTATTGAGCAACTCGAAAAAACGCCACATTACCTTAAGCGCAGTTAAATTGATTGCTTTCAGATGAAATGGAAAATTCACGGGAAATGTCACATTACCCACCCCGGTGGTTGGCGTGTTCTAGCCTTCTAGCGAAAATTTGACTCATAGTTATTTTAGTTCCTTCGGGGACCACCTGGTT
>NW_008777582.1:0-294 GCF_000715545.1 Opisthorchis viverrini
TTTTTCTTACTGCACTCCCTAAATCCCAGACGAATACTTGTATTCAAGTTGGTATATGGGTGGAAAACTTTTGTGTTCTCCAATTATCCCCATACGCCTCTCTTTGAAACCTTCAAGTTTACAGTTAGTAGTTGCAAGGGTTGTCGGGGGATTTCAAGCCGACGACTCAGTTCTCATACCGTTCTACTGTCCGTTACTGTATGCAGTGACCTTGGTGTATGTCACTCCAACACCATTCCGTTTGATCAAATGTATCTGCAAACTCAAATCATTCATTCAGTTGTAGAATATCAT
>NW_008777583.1:0-294 GCF_000715545.1 Opisthorchis viverrini
TCAAGGAGAAGATGGACATTCAGTTTTTGCAAACGAGATGCATATGAGAATTTTGCCCCCCTGTCCAAAAGTCTGTCCAGTTCAGCGAAGGCTCTCTTTCATTAGTATCCGAAAGTTATGAGCAAGATGTGAACGCATTCCGTCGAATCATTGCGTTTAAAAAAATATATGCTAGGAAGGGGGATAATCCGAAAGCGTACCGGCCGAAAACGTTTCCCGTCATCGACGCATCCACTACTCATAAGCAAGAGATTCACCTGGGTTTCAGGTGAGTTTCCCGCCGCTGAGAACAAA
>NW_008777584.1:0-294 GCF_000715545.1 Opisthorchis viverrini
CACTGTCCGCAGCGTTGGCAATCCAATGCGTTTGCTTCATGGCAGACAGTCGGTGGGGTTTCCCAGACCCCGTATGGTACCCTCATTAGATTGGTGAAAACCATGAGCACCAAGAGGTTTGTCTTTCACGAAAATTCCATACGACCAGGTCTTTTTAAATCTCTCAGACATCACCCAACCAATACGTCCCCATCGGGTTGGTCAGGTTAGTTCAGTTTTTCAAGATGGTTCTTCTAGTGACACAGAAATCAAAGACGTTCTTTTCGATTACAGTTGTATAATCGAAAAGAATTG
>NW_008777585.1:0-294 GCF_000715545.1 Opisthorchis viverrini
AAGCGAAATTCACAAATACCAACAGGCCCGTCACTTCAAACGTAATGCTACATAATTTCACTAAGAATGACTGTCCGAAAAAGCAAACTGAAAAAGGTTATTTTCTGCTATGTCTGACTTTGTAAACATTATGAGCATGATAACGTTCGATGAGAGCCCCTGCCACCATACGAACGAGTGGCGCCGAGCGGGCAAAAACATATCATGTGTGCTCCCCGAATCCTCAATATTCGCAACTACTGCCGTTGGATGCAAATAAAAGGATGATACTTTTTTGCGATTTAACCATAAAGC
>NW_008777586.1:0-294 GCF_000715545.1 Opisthorchis viverrini
CTGCCGTCGACAACGGCAGCGCATTTCCCCTACTTGAAGAGGACAGTTTACGAGTGTGATAGCCGAGGTGTATCCGTGACTAGTATCGATTCAAGGATGTGGCTGAAACTACGGGTGGGGGATTTTGAGGGAAGAAAACCAGTCGGGCACAGAAATTCGTTATTTCATTCGTTTCTCTGGCATAGCAGGTAGAAGTAATTTATACGATAACACACTGTTCGTATTGTGGGACATCACAGCATCAGTTGCCAGGCGCCTGACAACGCTGGTCGAGGTTTCATGTGTGTGTGTGTG
>NW_008777587.1:0-294 GCF_000715545.1 Opisthorchis viverrini
TTCTTCATTTCATAGAAGATCGTTGTTGAAGCGGCTCATCGATTTACTCCTCCTTAATGGTTTACTCTTAGTCGAAATTCTCGTAGTTCGCACGCCCATTCCGTACCGCATTCATGTTCAATCTGATAACCTCGTATCTTCAATTCCCAACAGACGGAACTTTTGTTCGAAATCCTGCTCAAGACCCTGGAATTGGGTGGACAGTGGATCAGGCCAGACACTAAACCTGAATTGTTTGGCACCGATGACCGAGAAAGGTAATGACCGTCCTACACCGCCCTCCCCCTTTGACCC
>NW_008777588.1:0-294 GCF_000715545.1 Opisthorchis viverrini
GCTCTCCAAATGCTTCATTTTGATATAATCCGCGAGAGAAGAACCAGGAATAAACATTCACTAACCTTTGCAGTAATTTGCTGAATAGGTGGGGCTCATTTCTACGTCACTCACCTTTGAGCAGCCGTCCACTTGCTCTTGCGCAATTATTGTGCTACGTCCAAACCAAAATGGCGAGACATCGGACTCAAATTTCGCTCTCGCAAGAGTTCTTGGGCAGAAAATATCCATGGACGTATTGAAGTTTGACCCTCAAACATCTTTTGTGCAAGGAACGCTTTGGTGGAGCGTAAT
>NW_008777589.1:0-294 GCF_000715545.1 Opisthorchis viverrini
TTGAATCATTCCACATTAACTGAATATTCTGCCCCCGGGCCACCTCGTGTTTCAATCGGTACGGTCTAGAAAACGCGCATTACTCATACGATGGCTCAAAACTCCTCGACAGTCCAAGAGCGATTTTTCCTTTCCTTTCATCAGTCTTCGAGTTTTTGTAAACCTTTTGTTCTATTTTAGCCCAAACTGGACAAATTTTGACCTTCATAAATGAGTCTGCTGCCCAGACCAGATTCGTGTGTGAATGTGAGTATTTGGCGAAATCTGTCTAATTTTAGTCCATCACAAAATAAT
>NW_008777590.1:0-294 GCF_000715545.1 Opisthorchis viverrini
TACGTCCTACATGGCATTTATGTTACTATTACCTCCAGTCAATCGAATTGTCCAAAAGTGGTTTTTCTGACCTGGAATTCTCAGACTGGGGATGTTAGAAAATGGGAGTCGTGGAGGCGCCGAAACATTCAAAGGTTTGGCTGAAGTGACTTTGTGAAATAATATACTTGTTTCATTTGAAAAAAATACTAGTAGGATGACACACGATAATTCTTGCAGTGTAATTTAACTGGGCTTCCATCGCTCTTTCCTGATTGCTTATTACAGGTCTCGTCTTCGCGTTGCAAAATATCT
>NW_008777591.1:0-294 GCF_000715545.1 Opisthorchis viverrini
TATCGTTTACGACGTCCTT
Source organism: Opisthorchis viverrini (assembly GCF_000715545.1). Lineage (NCBI taxonomy): Eukaryota > Metazoa > Platyhelminthes > Trematoda > Opisthorchiida > Opisthorchiidae > Opisthorchis > Opisthorchis viverrini. The sequence continues at coordinate 20 of NW_008777591.1, forward strand.
CAAGTGGACGCCCTGCACAACAACGCCTCAGCTATCAGTTGGGAAGATATTCGATAGGTAACAAAACACATTACCTAGAATTGCTGAAAACTACTCGACTTGGCATGACCGGTTTCGTCTTCCTTGAGAATCATCAGGTAGGCTGAATGTGGCGCACAGAAATCGTCTTGCGTTCCGTGCAGTTTTCCTAGCTGTGTCCCTGCTAAGGAAGCCGCTTTGGTGCTCCTGATTGAAGTTAGTCGATTGTAGCAACCTGCAACGTTCATAGGAAGATG
>NW_008777592.1:0-294 GCF_000715545.1 Opisthorchis viverrini
GAGACACGTAAGTCCACGCTAAACCTGTTACCACCGTCATTTTGACAATGAAGATTTAAGCGTGGTTACTCATCTTCTTATGCAATGGGTTCTAATTTTCGAGAGCATCATTTGTTCTGCCGCCTACGCTGAAGATGTGCTCCTGTTGTCGATTTTGAGGCAGCTAATATCGGATAACATTGCGCAACATGACTACGCAAGAAAAAATAGCTTACAGGTGTGATCTTAACGTTATCCTTATACGTAATACTAGCCTTATTATGGCGTGAGCAGGTTTCTACGCTTTGCACCGTC
>NW_008777593.1:0-294 GCF_000715545.1 Opisthorchis viverrini
TCTGCCGAGGTAACTGGGTTGTCCTCATAGGTTTTAACGACTAATCAATCGAGTGCTCTTGTGAAAAGTCTGGGTTTATTTCAAATACACAGATAACAAGATAGGCACTCTTAATGTATCAGAAGTTGACGATGCATACTGTTGAGGAGTTGTCTTAATATATCATATCTCCGGATGTGGACGGTGCAGGTGTTGCTTATTTTCAGTCTGTGCGAGCAGCCACAATTGCTCCTTGCCTACTCAGTTTGGACCTGTTTCACAGTGCATCATATATTATGAGGCTTATTTGTGTTG
>NW_008777594.1:0-294 GCF_000715545.1 Opisthorchis viverrini
TATGGTACTCCAGCTTGTGTCGTTAACCAGAAATATACCTAGCAAAAAGAAGGTGAGCAAGAGCAAAAGTGCTATTAAAACGGTTAGGTGGGTTAAGGGCAACATTACCCAAGGCGACTGAAAAAGATCAGAGCCATGGAATATGGAATGGGAATATGGAGCGAGCAGCTTTTGTCCAGCTTTTTGTCGCCAACATGTAGCGGTCAAAATCATGGTTTAATTGTTGATCAGCCTCCAGCGTATTACATACCAAATACTGCAAGACGATTCAATGTGATGGAATGTTTCGGATCC
>NW_008777595.1:0-294 GCF_000715545.1 Opisthorchis viverrini
GTTATCCACTTGAGCAGCTGTACCGGTCCACGAGGTTTCAAAAAGGATGATATTTCCATCCGAACTCAGAAGGCCAGAGTCTGCATCACCTATGGTGTAGGCGTAACATCAGCTTGTCCGTCAGTGGCTATGTTCAAAATGTTATGGTGCACCTTATATTAGTATGCGGGTCAGAAACCTGACCGATTTGTGCCGAGAACGTCAAATAATTTTAATGTTTGTCCATCGATGTCTACTGAGCATTGTTCGAGTCTGGAGGAACAGCGGTTCAATAGTGCTGAAGTACATTGAATG
>NW_008777596.1:0-294 GCF_000715545.1 Opisthorchis viverrini
CGGAGTTAACCCAGGACCCTTGGGAAACACGCATCCACCAAGCTGTGAGAAGAGCATTCGTTCTGATTGCATTTACTACAAGTTTCTTCTAGAAATACGAAGAGTTAGTAAATCTCTGAGACGGCCTTCGATTTGCCGTCCTACTCCACTGAGGGGCTGTGCATCTTTCAGTGCGGATTCTGTTCAAAAGACCACGGATTTACAGAAGACAATAAGGGTCGATGACTACACTTCTCAAAACAGCAGAGTTAGGGGAACAACTGTTTTCAACTCGTACTTCAGCATTTCTTAGAT
>NW_008777597.1:0-294 GCF_000715545.1 Opisthorchis viverrini
TTTTTTTTTCAAAATACCGGACCGTTTTGTGGCTGAAAAAACCTCAGTCTTTTATAGCCGTATGTCCTCTCGTTAAAGACTACCAGGTGAATCTCACCTTTCTATTTGCTTCTTCGCTACTAAAACTCAGTTGTCCTGAGGTTTGCCGAAGCCGCTGTGCCAAATCTATTAAGGATTTCGTCATCTGTATAGAAAAAACCTAATGTGACTCTTAAACTACCTTGAACTTTGAGAGGCAATAGGCCTCTCTGTATGGTCGCCTGATCTATCTGATTGGTGATCACGTGATAGTTT
>NW_008777598.1:0-294 GCF_000715545.1 Opisthorchis viverrini
GATTTTTAAATCCAATCTGAAGAAAATCACCAAAGGCCACTAGATTCCACAAAAGTGTGATCATCGTGAGTTGCCAGACGCTTACTACCGATGAATCCAAACCAGAGTTAAGCAGCTGAACATGCTTTTGGACTTAGGTTTGCTTCACCGGCAGATCGAAATCTTTATTGAAAATCCAAAGCAAACCGTATCTTTTAGGCCCTCTTCGTCACCGGTTTTGCTATCTCAGTTATTACATTTTACTAAGCAATGAGGTCTATAATAGCCGAAAGCATTTTTATTTTTAAGGACGCA
>NW_008777599.1:0-294 GCF_000715545.1 Opisthorchis viverrini
GCGTCGAAATTCGGAATTGATAATTCATCGAGTTTGTGTCTGGAGAGGACAAAATGATAACATGTGAGATCAGTGGACTCTATTGCACGGTAGCATCACACCCCCGATTTCGATGCTGTCAAAACAACGGTGGCAACAGCATCCATCCGTAGTCTGGAGACCACCGAGTCCGCCTTGCGCTGATGATTGAAAACTCAGTAGACACGTGATAACTAAGAGATTTCAAAAGAGAGTTAAGTGGTTATCCAGTGCTATTCGCATAATCCTGCTCAAATTGACTTTCCATTCAACTCA
>NW_008777600.1:0-294 GCF_000715545.1 Opisthorchis viverrini
TTCATCAGGCCTGCCTAAATAATGCTAATTTCTCTATGCAAGACGCATCAGAAACACCACTTTTAATATTGCATACGACCAGTGCACGCTGCGCCTGTCTAGACTTGCGCAACGTGAGTGATCAGCTGTCTTGTCTTTAGTCGTCATGCCTTCTGAGCGCCGGAAGGTTGTCACAGTCGGACAGTTCGTTTTTCCTAGCTTTTCCCGAAAGAGGAAACGCTTACAATCTCAAAGGGAAATGATGATAAGTGACGCGGAGGTTAGCAACCATTAGGATACACTTGCGGTTGGACA
>NW_008777601.1:0-294 GCF_000715545.1 Opisthorchis viverrini
GTAACGAAAGGTATCCGTCATTTAGTGATTGTTTGTCACGCCCAGTCGATCAGGACCTCAAATAGCTATGTCAGCTTTTTGGCGTTCTTGAGTGCATAACTGTCTAAGGGCTCGCTGCAACATAACTACTGGAGCAGTAACCTAACGAACCAGGTCAGCAATCGCTGGGAGAATGCAACGATCTATGGACACCAAGCCATTGAGCCCCTGGTCTGCAGCTTTCGACATTCTTGAATCAGACTATGCAATGATGCCTTTATCCGTACGAGGCTGGCGGTGGACTGATGTTTTATC
>NW_008777602.1:0-294 GCF_000715545.1 Opisthorchis viverrini
GACGTGCAAGGCGTTGCCACCTTCGTCTTAGTTGGGGGTGCAAAACCCAAGCCCAATTAATCAACAAGACTAGGCGCACAAGTTCTATTCTCCTGTGTACTGAAGCGATCATTTACACATAAACCGTGAAGACCTCATTATTACCTGAATACCCGCAGCCATGGCTAATACCTGCGGCCAATTTTTGCAATGCGCGTTTCATTACGTGGATCTGAAAGCAGCGACACGGAGACTGGTAATCCATACTGAACTCAGAGTACTGCTGCCCTACCCAACAGTCTGTAACTGTTCAGT
>NW_008777603.1:0-294 GCF_000715545.1 Opisthorchis viverrini
CACCAGAATTTTTGACATGGATACCTGTATGCACTAGTTGTTATAGATGAACTTAAAGATATGGGTAGCTATAGCGACTACACTGGTTAACAGAATGGGCAGAATTGCATCCAGGGTAGTGCTAAAAAAACATATTTTTGTAGGTGTTAAGGCAGTACAAATTGGATAATCATTAGTGTCGTCAGGTTTTATTAGTCATCTCTTAATTGGTATCTGTCCCACAATGAGCATGTAAAAATATGTGAAGGTAAAACTCCAGAAAATCTGGATATCTCCAAGGCTTAAATGAGCCCT
>NW_008777604.1:0-294 GCF_000715545.1 Opisthorchis viverrini
ATTTTCAGCAACCTTATGAGAAGTCCATTAGAAAGAACCAACTCCTTCGAATGAATATTGTTGGAATCAGGTTGAAAAAATCAGGACAATTGGCTTGGATACCAAAAGAAAGGTTGGGAAAAATTGTAAAATCTAGTACACCTCATGATCATGTGATAATTCAGACAACTCGACAAATTCTTCGGACGTAATTCACTACTCATAAGTGCGGGACTAAACCTGCGACCAACGCTACGTGGGACAAACAGGAAGCACCGTTCACCTGGTGGCTCAATCGAGAACAAAGAATGAACG
>NW_008777605.1:0-294 GCF_000715545.1 Opisthorchis viverrini
TGCCTTCGTCTCTCAGCCGCACCACGCCCATAATCCTAAGAATAATTTCAGGTACCAAAAACTGTTACCCAAGTGCGGTACATTTCCTTTACACTGTCCCACAACTGTCCCAAAATTGAACAAAATATAGCGACAAATGAGCGGAAAATAACTGAGGGAGAACCAGACTTGGCTCAGTAATAACATACTTAGTCGACCGTACAAAACTTTATACATAGGGCTCCAATATCCACTTAATTTTGTTTTCCCAACTTTTAGAGGGCAGTTATGCAGAAATTACTACTTTCAGATTGT
>NW_008777606.1:0-294 GCF_000715545.1 Opisthorchis viverrini
TTGACGTCATCGGTTTGAGTTTTGTGGCCGTGGCGAAGGGGCCGTCTGAATATCCTGATGGTACCACGACAGCATTCTTATCAAAGTGGCTCTCTACGCCAGCACGATTCCATGCTAACACGACCGACTTGTTCATCTATTTCGGTCTACTTTGAAAACTTTAGATCATGGCCTCGTGGCGTGCGCAAACTGGATTGTTGCGGTGAAATGAATCAAGTGGATGTTAGAGTCTCGACTACCCGGGGTTAGGAACAATGGATCATCACTACTGTCCTTTAGACCACTTCATAATTT
>NW_008777607.1:0-294 GCF_000715545.1 Opisthorchis viverrini
CAGCAATTCTGGTATGATTTCACATTCCAATCCTGCTGGGGTTAACCATCTTTTGAGCGAAAATCTTCCAGGTTCATTCACTGGAAATGGAATAATGGTGAATATCATGAGCTGTCATATTACGTTTTCATGATGTGTACCCAGAGCTACTCTAGAGCTCGATTGATCGATGCAATTTTTGGTTCGAAAACTTCCGCTGAGCAAGATATAATTGGAGAAGTCATTCATGAATACTATGCCCATTATTTACGCATCCGAACAAGAGTAACGTTTCTTAATCATCTTGGTTAATTC
>NW_008777608.1:0-294 GCF_000715545.1 Opisthorchis viverrini
ACACCGGTAGTGAAATGCGGATCGTTAGCGATCAACGACCTCGCAGTTTTGCCCACCCAAACAAAATCCTATCAGTACCATATCACTAAATCGTACAAGCAGACCAAGCTAACTTCCCGTAATCGTCGCAACTTTTAAATTATCATGGTCTTGACCAAGGCAATATTGCCTAATATCTAGTGGGCGGACTGAAACAACGGCGCTCATTACTTGCACAATGGAATGGAATTTTTGGAAGATACATCGTGTCCCTGTTGGAGTAAACGAGACAGGCAATTGAGTTCAGAGTACTAG
>NW_008777609.1:0-294 GCF_000715545.1 Opisthorchis viverrini
TCTTCTCATGTGGCTCTTCGTAGCGCCTAGGGACATCCGTCATTCTCGATGCCATTGAGTGGTACCGTAATGTATACTGTTATATTCTGTTTCCAAGAGTACCAATCAGAATTTATCGAAAATAACTGGGTGAAAGGAGATAGTTCTTCAAGTTGACTGTACATTTACGTTTGTCATCCACACGTGACGAGAATGGCAGGTGTTTCCACTGTCGCCTAGAACAGATTACTGAGAATAGTCGTCTGGCGCGTTAGTTTTAGTTATCAACAACGCATACCTGTCGCAGTACAACTT
>NW_008777610.1:0-294 GCF_000715545.1 Opisthorchis viverrini
GACCTCCCGTCTACGACGACGCAAAAGACCGCGCGGTCAACAACTCTCACTTCAACTGCATGCCTCTCTCCTCAACTATCGTCCTTACGCATGATTAACTTCATATTCCTCTTTCTGCGGTGGAGGAAGGAGAATTTGATTCCGGGCTTACCCTGGTTCTGACATACATCCCGGGCAATTGCCTTATGAACCGGAATATCCATGGATAGAAGAGGAAAAGCTGCTAGGATGCTCATCCAACACACCTGATGTGACACCACAGAGGCAAATCGTTTCGCAAGGCTCCATGTTTCT
>NW_008777611.1:0-294 GCF_000715545.1 Opisthorchis viverrini
ATTGTAAATTTCCCTATATCAAAATCCTCGATGTTCACAGGTACTCTCCACCTACCACCTCTAATCCTTGAATTCCAAGCCCACCTCGCATAATGTACCTCAAGGTAATCCATGGTTCTAACATAAAGAAATATTTACATAAACTGAGTCAACGGTGTCGTCCACCAAATTACATCACATGACTTTTTATTTTCTATTTGACTGATCATGCAGCATGCTGTCAGCACCTAATCGAATATTTCAACATTTCTCTTTGCCTGAGATGGCTTGCTGGAAGCATCCACATGAATGCCG
>NW_008777612.1:0-294 GCF_000715545.1 Opisthorchis viverrini
CGCTTCGTTACTTGTTACTGGTTTACTCGCCGACCAAGGATAAAAACCCAACCTAGAAGGTTAAGCGAAGGAGAAGGTCTCACCTATCTCATTTGGTGACTCAAAATAAAGACTGAAGCGCCTAATGAGTGGTTTCCGACCGTTTATCACTTTGCGATTGCTAATGTACACTTCACTTTCAAGTTCTTCCAATTTCCGAAGACAGTTACTAGTGCTTGTGAAAGGCTAAACACCTTGACCTAACAACACTGTCTTGGCGGCCCCAGTCTCAAATATGGTATGTACAGCTGATGA
>NW_008777613.1:0-294 GCF_000715545.1 Opisthorchis viverrini
TCCGTAATATGTAACAGACATTTACGTCAGTCGCGAACAAATACAGCAGATCACCTCGTGTCACCGTGAGATCAGCATTCTGCAGAAAACTTCACAGGTACATTATGCAAGCAGCGTCATACCATGGGAAATAAGTAATCGTGATTTACATCCATGAATAACATTATGGAACTAGGCGTGTTTCATTTGGTGATTAGGCGCCTGGATCGTGAACCATTGTTCTACTTGAACTCTGTACATGGGGTTCACCAAAGGATGCTACCGAGAAATTTTACAGTTTCAAAGGAAAATAAG
>NW_008777614.1:0-294 GCF_000715545.1 Opisthorchis viverrini
GTAGTAGTGCTGTATATAATCAGCACAACAATCGCCACACTAGGAGGGAGAGAGATCGATATCGACCGCAAGCTAATGGCTGCCTTGCGTGTCCGCAACCTATTTAGTGGTGGCACGTACGCGTATGGCTGGTGATAACCGCACGGAGCAAGTCCGTTCTTGATAGGAAGATTTAGCATAAATGTTGGACGCCGACAGGCGGTCTTTTTTCTACAGTAGCTATGATAGCATGGCGAGCCGCTCAAAAACGATGTTCAGTTATTGACCGCAGTACCAGATATATTATCGCTCTTA
>NW_008777615.1:0-294 GCF_000715545.1 Opisthorchis viverrini
TTGCAATATAAATAGTTAACGTAACCTGGTTCAAAATTTTCACATGTCCTGGTTTCTTGTCCTTTCGACGCGGGCCATTCACACGTCATCCCAATCCTTTGTATGTTCGCTAGCGTGTGAAACGGAATTTTGCGTGGGACTGCTTTGAAATGTTAACGGAAACACAAAATATTTAGGTAGCTTAATGATATGACTGAACCTTGGTTTATACATAATTCCACTTGATTATCTGTTGGAATATGTGTCGGCATTTACAACCCCGATTCCTGCTAGTTTTGTTGAATGCGGTTTGCT
>NW_008777616.1:0-294 GCF_000715545.1 Opisthorchis viverrini
GAAAGATTGTTGAGGACCTACCTGACTAACTTGTAATGCATGCGTTAGACTAGCTGTATAAATTGTAAACAAAGGAGGAGCATGTGCCCTACGAAGGGATCTTGAAGCCCAAGATTCCATTCTAGAATGGCCCGACATATTGAGCAACGTCGACGAACCGGCAAGCCCGGTAGTATGTATCATGCGCTGTTTAAGCTATATCAGACAAGTAGCCTATTTCTGGTGTAATTCACAGAGACTGAGTGACGATGATGAACAGAGCATCCGATGGGTTCTTGAAGACATCCGCATGCC
>NW_008777617.1:0-294 GCF_000715545.1 Opisthorchis viverrini
AAAAACAGAGTCCATCCTCAATGCAGCATCCCAGCATCGCATAAAGCCGGGGTTTCCTAATTTTTCGTTTCACATAACATTGCGCCACGTTAAACCATGGGAATATATGTGAATGCGGAAGTGTACAGTTGTTGATACGCAGTCTTTTAAATAATATATAGACGACGTTCAACCAAAGACAGACATTCATAAATGCAGCGCCTAGTGCTACAAAGATGTGTGAGGAAGAGACAATCAGGTAGTCGGATCCAGGATTAAAACCTGTAAGATATTACAAAGTGGAAATGTATGCAA
>NW_008777618.1:0-294 GCF_000715545.1 Opisthorchis viverrini
TTGGGGACGCGTCGTTCTCTGCACATGTCCCGACGCGTCCCGACAAACTGCGAGCGAACAGCCACAAAGTCTGGAGTGAATGAATGACAGACTGGGCTTACCAGAGCACAAGTACATGCATGTGTGTATGTATGCGTGCGCTTGGGGTCGTTCCGCGTTCGGCTTATCAGTTCTGCGAAAACCCTGAGTTCAGCGGCCAGGCTGTTCCAATCTGTCTTCAATGCCACGATCCAATCCTAGGGCTTCCTGTCTGTGCCGTCGCCGGACCGACGAAGCCGTATCATAGCGGCACTG
>NW_008777619.1:0-294 GCF_000715545.1 Opisthorchis viverrini
AAAAGACGCTTTAATTCGTGGCACTTGATCAATGCGCATCTACATTTTCCAATGAAAATGGCGTTCTTTCTGTAACACAGTGAAGCGTTTGCCAAAATGGTCAAGCACCTCACAGATCCGGACGCCAACGAATGCAACGCAATAGCACCCGCCATTTGCGGCGTTACTTTCTGGCATTCTAACGTACATGTCTTGTTCAATTAGACTGTTAGCTAACGCTGAGTAGCGGTATCGTCAGACGCGTTCTTGGTCATGGCACTTGATTACTGCACAACTTCATTCTCCGCAGCAATG
>NW_008777620.1:0-294 GCF_000715545.1 Opisthorchis viverrini
TGAAGCACTAAAAACTGTTCGGACCGAAAACTTTCTGCCTAGTAATTTCGCGCCTTACCAAACTAAGCTATCTTGACATCTGTCTTACCTCTTCAACTTCAAACATAACTACCATAGCCTAAATTGATGTACGCAGTCCTGTCCAAGCTGACCAGGCCCCGATTTGTTACAGGACTCAGAGCAACTTAAAGGCTGCACTTTGAATTTTGTGTTGGACTGAGATAGATCAAGTGTCCACGCCTTCATGATAGCTGCTTAAGGCGTTTAATCAAAGTTAAACTAGCTTCCATTAAG
>NW_008777621.1:0-294 GCF_000715545.1 Opisthorchis viverrini
AGGTACAAACTTATTAGTTTATTGACGTGCCGCAATTTTTGGCCAGAATTCGTTTTCTGACGATTTTCGTCTCGAGGCTTCACAAGTCATATAGCGTTTCGAAGGCGTCTCTCTGAGGACCAAACCCTGGTTGTCGAAATGGAAGTCCACAATCTTGTCCACTCAGCCGCCAATACTCATAAGATCGATGGATGGCTCACTACGGGTCTCGCTTTTCTTGGGCGCACCAAGTAGGTCTAGTTCTTGAATCTCCACCAAGCTTATCTTACTTGAACACCACTTGTTTCAAAGGTG
>NW_008777622.1:0-294 GCF_000715545.1 Opisthorchis viverrini
TAACCCGAACTGAAAGTTTTTTCTGGCGCGACGACCGTCAGGGAATGAGTCCACGTTCATCCAGGTGGATACGCATGGTCGTCATGACCGATGGCATTCACCTCATTGTGATGTTTGTCCCGTCTGCATTGCGAACCCAATCTGATGATTGATCCCGAGGTTAAACAATGCACTTAAGAGAAGGAATTTGAAAGATATCAGTGCCAAATCACCGGGCCGAATCGTTCAGTCGCTACAGGGGGAATTAGTCACGTGGTTATAGACCTAAACAACACGTGTGTTACATTCAAAGTT
>NW_008777623.1:0-294 GCF_000715545.1 Opisthorchis viverrini
ATGGACTTCTCGGCCGTAGCAGCACCTGCGTGCGAGTGGTAAGGAGGGATCCGTGTCCAAAGTTCCAAACGTAGAAGGTGTACGCTTAGAATACGTGAGATTAGCGTGAACCTTAGCAAAGTGCCTTGCTATTCGGTGAGTCGTGACTCAGATCCACAAGTGTCCAAGAATCAGGTCCTGAAGTAAGAATTCTTTAACTTTCTCTAAATTTGCCAGTATATAATTTCTGATGTTAGCTTCATCTAAAACTACCAGTTCTTTCAGAATCATCAAGGATTTGAATAGCCTACCTTT
>NW_008777624.1:0-294 GCF_000715545.1 Opisthorchis viverrini
AAAAAAACAAAGAGAGGTGGGGAAATTTGGGCCAAAAATACTGAATTATACCTTCGAAATGTTGAGCATTGCCACGCGAATCGCTTTGCAACTAGTGAATGAACTACACATCACGATGATTGTCGATTCATGCTGAGTAGTCCTGAGTTTTAGTAGCAGTGCTCACCTGTCCTGGAAAACTTAACGCCCGAACCTTGTGTGACTTGCCTGCAGCTGTATCACTGTAGATGGCTATAAACCAGGTGTCAAATGGAATAGCAGCGACACAAATAGCCCGCGGAACTACTCAAACGA
>NW_008777625.1:0-294 GCF_000715545.1 Opisthorchis viverrini
CCTCATGATATTTCTCCATGTAAGTTTGTGATGCAAACCTTGTTATGTAATTTGAATCTGAATGTAACACGTTGAGATGAATGTACTGTGTATCCGTCACGTTTCCCAGACTTTGCAGAGGGATGTTAATGGGAGGTTGACCTGGGAAAGCTCAAATGTGGAAGAACTTAGGAGACATTCACGGTTTGTATTTTCTGAGGAAAGTGCTTTCCACCTTTTAGGCGAACCAGCTCAAAACGTAACGGGACTACATAACTGCGAACGGAATAACCATTTTTCGTTGGGACAGATTTC
>NW_008777626.1:0-294 GCF_000715545.1 Opisthorchis viverrini
CTAACATCAGAATATAGATATTGTGCCTACGCACTTCATTCTTCCAATCCGTTGATCTTGGAAATTTGTACATTGTCCTGTTACGCGCTGGACGCTAGAAATCAGCCAGAGAAAGCCTACTAGACAGTTTCAAGTGGAACACGACAACTCAGGGTCTGCAGACAGCTCACCAACGGTTTCATCTTTCGCAAGGCTTATTAGGTGAACTAAGTCCACATAATCTGAGAAAACCGATACCTGGCACGTGCAGCAATTTGCTTGGAATTTCAATGTTGAACTCAGTTCAGAAAAAAA
>NW_008777627.1:0-294 GCF_000715545.1 Opisthorchis viverrini
CATGTGACAGTAAAGTAGAGGAGTTCTAGAGAAAACCGTTAAAAGCATTCAGAGACGTGGTGTGGGTATGGAAATCAAACGGGTGAGGAGTGACGTGAGTGGAGTTTCGATATGATGGACTAGTGTAACTGGAATTTGTCACGTGAGTTTGACAGTACCAGCTGGAACATTCCCAGCTCAGCAGAGAAAAACAAAAAAACGACGGTGCTCTTCCATGGGTTTCCTGAAATGAAAGTCATGCTTAGAACCATCAGCGACGTGTGAAGCACCCGTGCTACTTGAGGGGTGGCGGGT
>NW_008777628.1:0-294 GCF_000715545.1 Opisthorchis viverrini
ACACACCCCGAAGAAATGCACCTACTTTTTGACATCCTGCTGTCCCAGGCCCATGAATTTCGTTCGTTAGAGGCTGGATAAAACAGGTAGAACATCTTCTGCTAGGTTTCCTTTGATTACGGCCGCTGACATCGACAAACAGCCGGCGTGGAAAAGTTCTTCCACAGCCTGCTTTGATGAACACCGGCTGCAATGTTCTTTGAAAAGTACAGTCCACTGTTGGGGGGCACGATTTTGTGCATTAATGGTTTAGGTAAATAGCCCTGCTGAATTCCAACTTTTCCCGACAAGTTT
>NW_008777629.1:0-294 GCF_000715545.1 Opisthorchis viverrini
TATCGATCGAAAGGAACCATATCACTTCACACTGGTCTTCGCAAGCGACTGGGGTTCTGAAATGAGTTTGCGCGAACGAACATGGAAACTAGTTCAACTAATTCTGCCGAATCCGTCACTATCCATCATCTCTGGGCTTCATTCAGTTTAGTGTGAGAGCTATGTTCCAAAGTGCCTTAAATAGCATAAGTTGTTTCAGCTAAACAGGAGCCTTGAAGTACGATTTGGATACAACTTGAACATAATTCTGACGGGAACTCAGGTTCTGCGCCCACCTGATGAGCCCTAGGAAGG
>NW_008777630.1:0-294 GCF_000715545.1 Opisthorchis viverrini
GTTGTCGGTGTCGCATATAACTGGATTATGTAGAGTGGTCTGAAGAGCCGCTGAGTAAGTGAATCGAACGATACGTGTTAGATGACCAAGGAAGTCCTGAAGTTCCTACGAGTCATTGGCAATCACTGGATTTCGTAATCTTATTCCGATTACTTCGGCCGTAGTGAATTGACCCTCGTTGGATCGATACTGGCAGTCTATGAGGTCACCCGTAGATCACGTGAAACGATTGGCCTGGAATCGTCATGTGACCGGTGTGGATCATGTGTGGTACAATCGAGCTTCTTCTGATCC
>NW_008777631.1:0-294 GCF_000715545.1 Opisthorchis viverrini
TATCAAACAACCACCCACCCACTAGATCTTCGCTACGGACACATTTGTGGGTTCATGTTTGAGAACACGTGTAGCCCTTGGATCATGGGACGAAAGGCTACACCACCTGATCTTACGAATGCCAAGTAAACACCTCTCCTTAGCTTTAAATTTGCTGCGGCCAATGCATATGTTTGCCGAGTCCCGCCATCGACTCATCGATGTGCACACGGCTCCCTTGTTATCCCCACTTGGACTAATTCAGCCGACCGGGAATTGTGGACACAGGGATTTGTTAAGCACTTGGTGAGTTAG
>NW_008777632.1:0-294 GCF_000715545.1 Opisthorchis viverrini
GTCTAGCCTACCTACGTCTCCAACATTCAACCAGACACTGGACAAAAACTGCCAGCAGGAAAACCACTGCCATCGGTTAGCCAAGCTCAGAGAAAGTCACGTGGATCCCATCAGGAAAGGGGAACAGCACCTAACCTTCTCGTAACGTCCTTCATCCCCTTCCGCTATGTCAGATCCTCTGTCTACCTCTAGGTTTTCACTACTCCTAATTAGGTATGGAGTTTTCGCCAACCCTATAAGTAGTGATGCAACCAGAAGGGATTCCTCTTGTAATCTCAGGTAATTTGTGTGTTC
>NW_008777633.1:0-294 GCF_000715545.1 Opisthorchis viverrini
ACAGGGGGACCGTCGAAACGGGACTGATGTGGATGCAAAGACCGAAAAGTTGGGAGCTATTCTAAGAGGTCAAGTTCGGCTCTCTTACTCAAGGCGATAGCAACACTCTTGTGACTAGGGAGGCCTTTGAAACCCGAGCACGAAAGCAGACATATTTTCCTGCTACCATCTCGTGAAAGGGTCTCACATTAGCAATCTACGTCAGTATTGTATGTGTTCAGAGTTCATGATGAACCACTCTACTGGTTAACGCCCATTCGGACAAGAATAGTAGTAAGGTTGAAAAGAACACCA
>NW_008777634.1:0-294 GCF_000715545.1 Opisthorchis viverrini
CCCCCTTCTAAGGTATAGGCAGTTGGCGAAATTTCAGTGGGATACTGTTATGTATCTGAACGGGATAATCAACGACTATGCGTAACTTAAGGGTGAGCGCACAAATCCCCAGCTGTGACGCGGGCACAAACAGTGCTAGCACAGCGAGAAGAAGGAACGGACCTTCGGAGTGGAGCGTTTACTGGCACAAGTAAAGGTGAAGCACGAAAAGGCACTAGTCAGTAGGAAAGAAGCGTTGTCCTTTCGGAAAAGGCGCGGAATCTAACAATTCAATTTTAGGAAAATCATCATCAT
>NW_008777635.1:0-294 GCF_000715545.1 Opisthorchis viverrini
ACTTGTTAATTGCAACCCGCAGTATGCCCCAAACGGAAAGGAATAAACTGTCTCTCTTACAAATCTGACACCCAATCGGGTGTGCTTTGAGAGCACAAAATTTCTCCGATGTCTGCTTAACTGAATCAATCGAAGGGGCGGCGCATTCTCAAAACAAGACTCAATCACAGTCGACTGATCATCCCGAAGGCAAAACGAACCACCAGAACAGCTCGGTAAAATTCCAGAGAATATCCTAGGCGTAATTTGCACGCAATGGAAGCAACAGGGGACAGCGATTCTCCGAAGGCAGGT
>NW_008777636.1:0-294 GCF_000715545.1 Opisthorchis viverrini
TTGGTCACTAAGAGCTGAAAAATATGACTCTGAATCGAGGCTAGCGGCGGATATCGCCATCGTGGTCACCTCAGCAAACCAAAAAGCAACCGACAGAAATCTCAACAAAATCCAATGAGACCAAGACGCACCTGTACGGCGTTGCAAGTCACTTCGTAGACATCACTGTACGGATCAAAATACCATGACACACATTGAACACTTCGGTCAGCTACCCAATCAAATCACGACGAAATACAGAACGCCATGCGGGTGCCTCGATCAATTCGAAGCGCACACCACTAGGTTCAACTA
>NW_008777637.1:0-294 GCF_000715545.1 Opisthorchis viverrini
GCACACCTGTTATAGGTTCCAGTACGCATCTCGTCCACGGCAGCTTCCAGTTCTTTTCTATACTGGCGACGGGCAAGGTGACCACGCCATAACTTTTGAATAGTGACAGCTGCTTTGTTCAAATAGCTTCACTCGAGTAAATGTTTGAAACAAAATACATACAATATACCTTAAGTATCTACGAACGCGAACACCTCGAAACCATGCCTGAATTTTCAAAGCAGCAGCATATTTCGCACTTCGTTCTTGGTAGTCTTCCCTAAAGTTGCGCATCACCATATTTTACAGCGAGGA
>NW_008777638.1:0-294 GCF_000715545.1 Opisthorchis viverrini
CAGTTCAGTATTTCTAAACATAGCATCCTCAACTCACTTTTATCGACTTCAGATGGAACCCAAATTAGGGAATTGTGTTCGATCATTGGACAAGACCACTTTATTGTTCTCACTCATCGGTCATCCAAGCAGTCTTAGTGGGTCCAGTGACTATTCCAGTGAAGTGATATTGTCTGCCAGTCAGTCCCATGTCTGCTTGCTCATATCGGAAAGAAAGAGAACACCTTGTTTTATTTTTGCGTTGAGTTGGTGGTCACACTGTCGTTGTCTAGGCCTAGGCAACCTGGCAGTATC
>NW_008777639.1:0-294 GCF_000715545.1 Opisthorchis viverrini
TCAGTAGGTTCCGAGCGTTCTGGGTTGCCCTCAGAAATCTGACCTTCCTGATGTCGAATGTTTGTTTGGGAATACGGTGCGGCGGTCTGTCTTTGTCAGAGAGAAAGTTGGTTTACCAACAGATTACTTGATTGGAGGTAGGACAATCGAGTAACTGGCACGCCCTCCAGCGCTCACATCACGTGGTTTTTCGTTTCTGTCGCTAAGCAAAAAGCCAATTAAATGTCAGTTTTAATTTGGAACGCGGAACATAGTCGATGATAGCGTGAACTTGTTCGGTTTCGTGCACTGTAA
>NW_008777640.1:0-294 GCF_000715545.1 Opisthorchis viverrini
TATTCGACGGAACAGTTCTGAAAGTAAACGGACCAGCTGTCGTGGCACACTACTTGGTTCCATTTAATTTCTCTTCATCAGCTGGGGCAGAAGTTCACATGCAACAACATTGCTCAAATGCCACTGGAGAATTAGCCAACTGAAGGACAGATGGATCCGGACAAATGCATTCACGCAAACAGCCACCACAATTCCTTAGTATGAACGATACCCGTTTTTCTATTCATTGGCCACGTAGATGATGATGCTGGTTGAACTGTCGAGGCGATGTCTTTGGAGATGGCTTGATATACT
>NW_008777641.1:0-293 GCF_000715545.1 Opisthorchis viverrini
TCTAAAGCAGTTTCAGATTGTTACATTTCAAAAATGATATCTATCAATACAACCGGCAAGGCAATAGAATGGGTCCTGCCCGACAAGTCATACGAAATTGCGAAAAATAAGAGACTAGAAAAACACATTTGCAGAACTTACAGTGTATACGTGATTTGTACAGCCGATTTGAACTAAAACTGAGAACCGTTACTGAGAATGTCTAGCCTTGGTCAGTTGAGCTCATTGCAAGTTCATGGAAAGCGTAGATGTGGATGATGAGGTGGAGAAATTTGTTCTATGGATTTGTGGCA
>NW_008777642.1:0-293 GCF_000715545.1 Opisthorchis viverrini
GCTGGTTTGTTGAGAAAAGCTAGTGGTTTAGTTAGACTCAGTTGAATTATGGTCAAATTATATCATTTTGAAGCCTCATTTGTTAAGCTAAAACTTGGCACAAGTTAATTAAGACGACTTATAGCTCCCATTCCCCACCCGAACATGATTTCCCTAGCAAGCGAAGGATTTCAAGGAAAAACAGTATTTTGCCTGCTGTGTGCTGCCCACTACTACGTTGCCGTTGAAATTGTAGGGTTCCAAGCACCGCAATACGAATTTACATTGCAACTTTCTTTTTAACTTTGTCTAGG
>NW_008777643.1:0-293 GCF_000715545.1 Opisthorchis viverrini
CTTTATGTGAACACGTCTTCATGAGAATCCTTCACGAATTCTCGGATTCCGTCCCATCAGAATCGCTCTCACATTGGATTGTGGTTATTTAGAACCATAATGACTGCTGCTCGCTACTGAGAAGTAAAATCTCATGTACTGCACTGGGTAAGGTCGAAGTTTTAATTATGTATCGAATGCTTCTGTTATTTGACATCACTTTTTAATAACGTGCAACCATAGAGGTGTGCAATGGCTGCAAGCCCCCAACACCCAAAACCACGATTTGGTATTTTCATAATCCACACCAATCC
>NW_008777644.1:0-293 GCF_000715545.1 Opisthorchis viverrini
CCTGTGAGTTTAGCGAAAATAAACCATTCCACCTGGGTGTTATTATCACCTAGTGGCCGGGTTACCCCTATTCACACCTATTTTCGTCACCTCGCCTGCCTGCAATACCGGTGACAGGCAATTTCGAGCGGAGATCGCCCAGTGGTTAGGGGGCACACTCACCGACCGGAAGGTCCGTATTTCGAAACCAACCTTGATACCTCGACTGCTCCTGTCTAGATCTGGATAGTATAGCAGTATCTCAGCTCGTTCGCCTGGCATAGAAGCTAGGCACCGAAAGGGTCTTACAGCTG
>NW_008777645.1:0-293 GCF_000715545.1 Opisthorchis viverrini
ATGCACCCCATAAGAAAGCAGCCGCACAAAGCGAGCGTACCTTTAATAGACACTACTAATTAGAAGTTTATTTGATTGAACAGGTAGAATATTTTTGAATAACTCAGTGTAGGCTCAAGCGACGCTAACCCAGATCCTACATTTACTCCTATTTAGTCTGCTTCAACGGCTTGCTGTCATTTCTCCCGAGCTTTCTACTATATATGGACACGATGCAGGTGAAAACGTTCCGCATTTCTGAGCTCTATCAATTCTGTCTTATTTCTCTTTCTTCCTAAATTCTATTCTCAAGC
>NW_008777646.1:0-293 GCF_000715545.1 Opisthorchis viverrini
TGACTCAAACGAATCAGGGACATGCTCAAACTCCACGGCAAATTAAATCCCATATA
This sequence comes from Opisthorchis viverrini, assembly GCF_000715545.1. NCBI lineage: Eukaryota > Metazoa > Platyhelminthes > Trematoda > Opisthorchiida > Opisthorchiidae > Opisthorchis > Opisthorchis viverrini. The sequence goes on from NW_008777646.1 coordinate 57, forward strand.
AGTGGTGAACGCCGTATTTGCGTTTTGTGAGCAATAGCTTGTGTGGTTAGAAGACATGTTACGTTCAAACATGATGATGTTATGAAACCGTTATTTATCGAAACCGAACAGCGTGATTGGAACATTGAATTAATTCATGCAATTTTCAGTAGCTGACAGGCAAGAAACCCAACGAATTTCAGTGCTGCCTGAACCGGCGAGTATAACCAAGCGCACATTCGACAAGTATGGCAGGTA
>NW_008777647.1:0-293 GCF_000715545.1 Opisthorchis viverrini
ATGCTGGCAATGCGGTGAATTGAATTTTTTGTAAGGGCCTTTCCATAAACAGCACAACTGTTAAATGCATAATGGGGGTGGGCAAAAGGAAAGCCAGTGCTACACATGGAAAGCCAGCCAAAGACGCCGGCAAACCTAGAGGTCACGAAACAGTCGGAGCCATTCAGAACCTTGTATTAACACAATACTTGCAACAGTTGATAACTAGATCAATGCTCATTGAACGTGCGCTACAACCAGAGCAAACCGCAGAACAATTCGATTGCAGCTCGAACGGCTTCCGATTTTCAGAA
>NW_008777648.1:0-293 GCF_000715545.1 Opisthorchis viverrini
GAAGGTCAAACAGTGACTTGGCAGCGAAGGTAAAATCAGGTGCGCTGGCCACTGCTGTTTTCCTGGTTGGGGACTCCGAAACGGACCGGGTATTGCCCAGTCGCGCCCTCAGTGGCTCTCGTGCATCCAAGCTATTGCCCCAATGCATTGCTCCCTTTTCAACCCCCCACTTAACAGTCGGCTGATAATCTTGTATTTACGTACAAATTCAGCAGCATCAGCGTCCAATACACCGCTACCTACCAACTCAAATAGCCGGTGAATGAAACAGTGGCAGCTGCAACCACTGTACG
>NW_008777649.1:0-293 GCF_000715545.1 Opisthorchis viverrini
TGCACTGATTGATATTCAATAGCGATGAGTGATTCTAACTCCTCTCTCATCCGTACGCCGACCATTTTTCAGAACGCCTGTCCGGAACTGTGGGTATCTGTGCCTTCCCTATGGTGCTTCACCTGGTTGTCAGGGTAAGCTTTTGGTTGTTTTTCTGTTTACATGCCACGGTTTTTCATTTCCCGAAGGTACTTCTTGTGTCCTTTGATTGCATTTTGAGTTTTTCGATGTTTCTCTTCGAAGCATTCATGGTAGTTAGGCGAACAGATCGGTCGTTCGCATCAGTCACCTCA
>NW_008777650.1:0-293 GCF_000715545.1 Opisthorchis viverrini
AACTGTAGCAGCTGAAACCAACACACCCTATCTTCATGGCTTGTAGATGAAAACCGAAGTGAATACTTTGTCTTGAGTAATTCGACGGCAATAGATCTCCCTTGAAGCGTTTATCTGAAGCACAATGCTAGACGCGACCAGAACTCTTAGGCCATTCTCTTAGGGCCAAAATGCGATCAGATGAGCGGTATTCTCAAGTTTCGCGTACTAACAAAACCATTGATTCCAGCTGCACAAGTCGTTGGACAGTTTCCAAGAAGTAAATGATGAATTTCTACACACCAGAAAAAAAA
>NW_008777651.1:0-293 GCF_000715545.1 Opisthorchis viverrini
TCCATTGGACTGTATTTTCAACGCCGTACACAGACATTGTCACAACACGGTCAGACTCCTGCAGTGAGAGGCAGTTATGTAGAATCAACTGACCAAGAAGTTTCGCATGTTGCCTCGGGTTGCCATTCCCGGTCAGCTGCAGGCCAAGTTGTTTCCTACACCAGGCTGCTCTACGGGCGTAGTCAAATGAATCAAATATCTGCAGCACCTGTTTGATCTGCTTGATCCCACACAAAATCAGTTCAGAATTGTCGCCCAAAGTAGTGAAATTGAACAAAGCCCATCCTACCGTT
>NW_008777652.1:0-293 GCF_000715545.1 Opisthorchis viverrini
CAATGCAATTTTGCAGTGCCCCTCTGACGTCAACACTTGGCGCATGGTGTGGATTCGGTTTGGAAACAACGGGGATTACCTGAAATATTCCCGTGCAGTACAGTTTTTATATACGGTTCACGGAAAAATTCCTACATTTACTGGTTGGAAAAAATGTTCGTTTTCACAAAAATTTTCCAAGAAACACAAGGCAACCGCCCAGATCTACGGTGAAGCTTTCGCTCTTCGACTAGCGAATGCCCCAGAAAAAGTTGTATGAATGCATAAGCTAGACCTGCTTACCTCAAAAGCCT
>NW_008777653.1:0-293 GCF_000715545.1 Opisthorchis viverrini
GATACCCACAACACAGGTCGATAATTTCATCCATACTTTATTTATTTTGAGTGTTTTCAAATCCTTTGTCACGGAACTAAAATACCACCATGTATTTTCTCCACTGAAGACGCCCTACTAACCATGCAAGCACCCAGAGCTTGCATTGGGAATGCTCGTTCAACCATGTTAACTTTGACAACCTGTCACACCAGCATCGGGACTGGACGTGGTCTAGTTGCTAACTTCGTCACATGAAGTGCCTAGGTGAGTTTGATTGGGGTTACAACAATCAGGAGGTACCCTTTGTTGTT
>NW_008777654.1:0-293 GCF_000715545.1 Opisthorchis viverrini
TTGGGAAATAGCAAAACGTTAACTAAAATGCAATTTGGATGAAATGTTCGTTAGGCAGGGCATTAGCCGCGATTATTTTGTCGTCTGTGTAATGTTTGTTAGGCGGTTCTTCGAATTTGTCCGGATTCCTTCAGATTGTCGGCAAAACCGGTAGAAGGACACCGTTGGAATAGACATAAAGCTCACACTCAAACAGACAATGTGTGTATTTGAAACAAGAAGGGAATTCCCCATGGAAATATCAAGCTCTATCTCCACAAAGTGAGGAGGAACGCAACATCAGGAAAGGGTCA
>NW_008777655.1:0-293 GCF_000715545.1 Opisthorchis viverrini
CAAATAGGGGGTCATAGAGTTACGGTGTGAGCTGACGTTCTTGTGAATAAACGATTCAACCGGCTAAACACATGCCATGATACTGGGAGAAGGACTTTGAAAGAATAACGTTTGAAAAAAATCAATTGAATGAGTTTAGAACAGGCATCAACCAGGGCTTTCCTGGAGACCTCACTGCATTCAGCAGTATGCTTTTGTGGATCGACAATAAAACCGTAGTCGGTCTGATGGAGTTCTGGATGGGTAAACAAGCACCAGTTCATTTACGAATAAGACTGAGGGCAACAGCAGGC
>NW_008777656.1:0-293 GCF_000715545.1 Opisthorchis viverrini
CAAGACTTTTGGAAAATTGACCACCGGGCTCGGAAGATTCAGTTACAGCTCAAATTTCAGCTGAATGGAAAGGCTATCAGAGGTGTTTCAATCACATTCGGAATGATATTCAAGGCTATTCTGCTGAGTCAAGTAAAGGAGTACCACCTCTCCAACTATCCACGGGATATCAAAAACAGAAACTTGCTTCAGTTTGTCAAAGCCGAGCGTCGATTTCCGTTGTTGACGATTGCCTGTGGTTCACAGAATGCATGGTCGTACCATAGGAGCTGCGAAGTATTGTGTTTGACAAG
>NW_008777657.1:0-293 GCF_000715545.1 Opisthorchis viverrini
GTGATCCCCTTTTACATAAATTAACCTAAAGTTTTCTTATGCAAAAATCCTTCAGCAGCCTTGCGGTAACAGCAAAACCAAATATGTAATCACCAAAACCGGCCTTGTGCGTTATAATGACTCATCAGCAACAACATGCGTGATATTAACCTCAATGACTTTTTGAGTGAACACAAACAAATTGGTTGATGTTTCTCAGCTGAAGGTCAATATTCACCATTGCAACAGAGCATTGGATGACTACGCCAAATGATTTGCATTTTATATCAGCAATCCTCTTATTTTCAGGAGTA
>NW_008777658.1:0-293 GCF_000715545.1 Opisthorchis viverrini
TGAACACACTTCATAAAAAATGGTTATCAGCGAATTTTATCTGTTGCTTTATTTGCTTGCTCGTGGCCAGTTCCCCCTAGTTTTTAATTTTAGCAGAATATGTGTCCCACTGACTAAGTGTTTTAAGAGCTATGTGCTGATGAATCTTCTGGACGTGTCATGAGTACACTTTGAATAAATGGAAAACTATTATCGGTGTAAATCAGATTTACCCTCAGGTATCCCGCTGGGTATTTTCGGGTTCCCTGTGTCGATTATGACAATTAAGTACATATCACCATTTGACCACTCAG
>NW_008777659.1:0-293 GCF_000715545.1 Opisthorchis viverrini
TTTCAAAATGATGTGTGAAGCTCTGAGCGCCTTCTGTTTCTCTCTCGTTAAATATCGCCCTCCATCTGGCGTAAAGTTATTCTAATATAGAACGCATTAGACTAGCAGCGCGCTCGTTGACTGTGACTAAATTTAATTAGGCGGCCGCCGGGTTCATTTTATCGCTATCTGATGGATTACGCAAATTTGAGTGTCAAAACGGGTCGCCACTTTGGAGCAATCTAACCCCGTCTATGAAATTGCAATAAAATAAGGAGTAATTGTTTTCAATAACACCGCCTTTTGTAAAGTTC
>NW_008777660.1:0-293 GCF_000715545.1 Opisthorchis viverrini
ACCTTCGGGAATTAACCACTGAGTAATCTCGAGTTCTCTCCAACGAAATGCTCTCTGGTGAGTGCCTTGTGAGTCTTCGTGAATGAACAGTGTACAGTGAACAGAGCTGCAAATCTTGGAACTGCACCAGATACAAATCACACGCTTACACGATCTAAACTCAAACTCCACCCTATTGTGTGATGAAAGAGGTCAGTCATTAATCAACAAATCACCGACAAAATTTCTAGATACCGTGACCATTAAATCAGACGGTGTTTATCTTAACCAATGAAAAACAAGCAGATCCGGTA
>NW_008777661.1:0-293 GCF_000715545.1 Opisthorchis viverrini
TAATCACGTTTCTTGTTTGCTTTTTGTTGCTTGACATCGTGTTTGCAGGTTTTGTCACTCAACGTCGCTCAAATTCAGGACGTCAAATCAGATTTACCGATTTTCTGGATGCTAACTCATAAGATTCAAACTGCAAGACTCGGGCAGTTAGTCTACAAAATATTTGGATAGTCTGACGGCCTGTTGCGAGCTGACGCATGGTCGTTTGAGGTATCTCAAGCATCAAATTGGCTCCGACAATAGCTGAATATGATTAGTGGGCAAGGGGCCAGCGGGCCAGCGGAATTCTGATT
>NW_008777662.1:0-293 GCF_000715545.1 Opisthorchis viverrini
GATCAAATTCGGTTACCTCATAGATACAAAAAGACTACTATTGCCATAAAACAAAGGGCGCACAAGGTTTTTAGGCGATGGCTTCGACATCAGCAAAACCTAGTTAGGAAATGTTACCACAAACAGATACAATCACTAGAAATAACTCAGAAGATTCCAGCACTAGGAAAGATTTGTACACCAAAATATGCATTGGAAGACAGCAAGAATGAAGTCTGTGCGGATGTTGAAAACACCAGGAAAGCAAAAAAGCAATGGAAGCTAATGTGCAAAGTAACGTGCAAAACATTCAC
>NW_008777663.1:0-293 GCF_000715545.1 Opisthorchis viverrini
TTTTCTGGTTGTTTGGCCTATAAATTTTGCCAGCCATTCCGCACAAGGAAGTTGCTAGACAGTTCGTTGGACGAGGTAAAATTTACTGGGAACAATCGATTCGGTAAAAGGTTTTGATGTCATAATCTTCGAATACATTTCAGCTCTGGTCAAGGTACTTTCTCTACGTGGAAGTTCGTCTTCTCGTGTTGACTGTAGTACCCTTAATTCAGGACCAAATAGAAAATTTGATATGCCTGCGAGTGCAGGAGTTTGGCACAAATCAACAAGAAATGTAATCAACTAAGAAAAAA
>NW_008777664.1:0-293 GCF_000715545.1 Opisthorchis viverrini
TGATGACTTACCAGTCTCTGTCAGTCTTTCGGTAAAATATGATTCCGCACCAGGAGTTCCCGTGTTATGTATGAATCCTGCACATTCTTTCCCGTCCACTTAATCAAACAGGCAGCTATGGAAGGTTACGAAGTGACTACCGCCGAGGAGGCAGTCAAACGGGCTCGTTTGTTTATCAGCGCTACTGGTTGTTGCAACATTCTTACTGGAGAGCACTTTCCACACATGCTAGATGATGCCATTGTATGTAATATCGGTCACTTCGACACAGAGGTCGATGTGAAATGGCTCAA
>NW_008777665.1:0-293 GCF_000715545.1 Opisthorchis viverrini
CCTAATGGAATGAATCAGAAATGAAAAATATCTCTCCCTGGTTGATAGAATAGAAAACCGCCCAAGCAAAAATGATAAAACAAAAGCATTTAAAATAGGGCACCTATTCTCGGCAATTTTAATAGTTTTTTAATCCAATGGAATTATTTGTTTTCATGGCCAAGATAACTTAAGAAAGACTCATTCTCATTGTAGCAGTAGACTCTAAACGATAACTTCTAAAGTGCACATGTTCACATCACGATCGTGCATCCGTTTTCCTCCAAAATGAAAACGATAACGAAGAATTCAAC
>NW_008777666.1:0-293 GCF_000715545.1 Opisthorchis viverrini
CGAGGAGATTGACGCAGGTAGAGTCAGGCGAATGTAGAGTCACGGGTAATTTTGATTCGGTTAGACGGCCACATATGTGTAGACCGGGACTAGCCAGCCGGAATAAATGACAGCTATACGAGGCGTTTGAAGCAACTACAGCCGAAATCTGAATCCTTGGAAGAGAAGAAACTAAGAAGAAATAGGGTGAGAGCAGTAGCATTCCGGGAGGCATCAGGTAAAATGGTGTCCAATAGAAAAAATCTGAAAGCGGATAAGAACAAGTCAAAGGAACCCAGGAAATGGTGGATTTT
>NW_008777667.1:0-293 GCF_000715545.1 Opisthorchis viverrini
TGAACTGGTCTGAAAGATATTGAAAAAGGTCTTAAATGTATTCGTGGAAACGAAACTCACGGATTAACTGTGATAGTTCAAGCAGGTAAAACGGAAAGTCCCCGAGTTCACTGGATTGCGTCCCAGCATTTTCGATACTGAGTGGTGGGGATCCGACTTGTGTAATCAAATAACGGATACCTGGGCCGGCAATCTGGTGCACAAATGCTTGCGTCTTTTTCTTGAAAAGAGCAAACTGGTCAAAAAATTAAATTTATTCTTGAAATCGAGAAACACGGACACTGTGAGTCGCA
>NW_008777668.1:0-293 GCF_000715545.1 Opisthorchis viverrini
TACAATCAGGACATAGTCGGCTTTTAGGGACCGTCTTTTAGGTTTAAGCGCCCCAGTCCATTGGTACTACGAATTGAATTCCAGCCCATCTCCACTACCGTCTACAACGGTTCTCAAGGTGCCTTGGATACAGTGACATTGACCACCGATTTTATAATGCTCCATCCTTCGTGCCCATGCAAACTCGAGAGGCTAATGCCCTCAATCGTCCGTGCACAGAGAGTGCTTGTGGGTGAGTCCATGAGACGCGCTCACAACCTCTTCCTGCAAAGGAGTGGACCGTTCAAACTCCG
>NW_008777669.1:0-293 GCF_000715545.1 Opisthorchis viverrini
TCTATGATTGATTTTTCTTGTGAACGTCCAATGTAAAACGTGTGACAAAATTGTCAGCCGCAAATAAAGATGATAAAATGTTTTGGCGTCATAGAAGCGTATATGCAATAAGATATTTTTAGAACCAAAGATATAACATGAATCTGGCATCCATAAATGCATTTAAAGAAAATAAGAGTGGAAAACAGAAGTCTACTCACATGCAGCGCTCTCATCTGCATTATTACTAACTCCGTACTCCCTTCATCGTCAGCTGGCAATCTGAATACAGTGCGGTAGTTGTAACACGTGGG
>NW_008777670.1:0-293 GCF_000715545.1 Opisthorchis viverrini
TCGGAGCTGACAAAATGCTGGAGCACAAAGCCACTATCACACGTTTTAATGAATATTTGACCGGAGCCTCCAAGATATTGTTGCATGGAAGAGGGTTAGCTACCGCTCTCCTGCACGGCTGTAGTTCTTTTCCATTCCATGCTGGATATACGTATCAACGTGCGCAAAAACCGATAAAAGATACATACAGTGATTAAGTACAGAGCAGCATATGCGAGTGTTACCTCAGAAAGCTTGGCTCCGAAGGATAGTTGTAAAGTCTGCAATCCAACCAGGTAAGGATCTAGAGAGCC
>NW_008777671.1:0-293 GCF_000715545.1 Opisthorchis viverrini
AAATGCCTTTTTATGTTATTTGGAAGACACATTTAAACACAGGGATACCAGCTTTCGTGCGCAGTGCATGTCTGATGGTTAATGGTTCTCACACCCCCTTACATGAACTTGTCATCCCTCACGTTTGATTTCGTGCTTCAAATTTTTTCAACGTTCAAGGTCATCCAATCAGTCTAGATCAAACAATCTAGTAGGTCCAGTCTTAGGTAGGAATAGAAACCCTCGTATGCGTGGATCGGCGTTTGCTGCTTCGAAACGCCCACCTAAAGGGAGAACAGGAGATCGGTCGGGAA
>NW_008777672.1:0-293 GCF_000715545.1 Opisthorchis viverrini
GGCCCAAATCTGCTATTTTGTTGTGATGGTCGAGCTTCACTCTTCCTAGAAGTAGGAAAGGCTATAAAGAATTTGACCGACAATGATCAGCGAGCCTTCATACTGCGATAAATCGTAGTAAGACGTGACATGGATGTAAGTATCGTACTTTGATCTGCAACAAGAATGTTGAGATAGCCAGACACTTTCTTTAGGCAACGAGCATGTCCATATTTAAGGAAGGAGTGATGCTGCCCCCCTTTGAAGTAAGTAAGTTTAGAAAATGTAAACCATGAGAAATTTACACTCGAATC
>NW_008777673.1:0-293 GCF_000715545.1 Opisthorchis viverrini
AGGCTTCAGGCGCGAGCATGTGGGGCGTATAAGCTTTCGCTTTGGTAGCGTTTTGTTTCCGTCCCTTCCCTTTCTTTACCGTTTTTCTAGTGTCTTCATCGTGACCTGTCTTAGATGGTTTGAACTGACTAACTGCTTAGTGACCTACAGAAGTGCTTACCTTGAACTTACTGTTTGGGGTGTTTGCTGATGCTCACTCTCGCGCATGTTCAGGTATTGACGTGCTTGCAGTCTTTAGACGGTCACTCAATGACTGAGAGACATGTGAGAAGAAAATCGGCGAAGCCTCCCAC
>NW_008777674.1:0-293 GCF_000715545.1 Opisthorchis viverrini
TGTTCCACACCCTTGTCAATCAGACACCATGTTAGAAATTTCGGTCGGTACACAGATAAACAGTCAACCAACGACACAAGCTACATACCCACAATATTTATGTGGTGTTAACTAAAGTCAACTTGTCATGTGCAATAATGCCGTGCATGCATAGCAGATCGTCCAATATATGAACACGTGACGTCCTAACATTAAATTCAAGGTCAACCAAACTGTTCTTACTGTAGAAGCAGACGCTACCATCAATCGGACAAACACCAACTTACATCTGCACATGCATCTTGGAGTTCTTG
>NW_008777675.1:0-293 GCF_000715545.1 Opisthorchis viverrini
ACCACCGTTTTTAATCAGTCTTCCTCTCTATCTTGGGGATCCAAGTTGAATGCAGCAACCATCAGCTGAGGAATCTTAGTTCACAAGGAGTCACTTCCGTATTTCGAGTTGTAAAAATTAAACTAGTTTTCAGGATGTCTAGGGACGGCCAATTAGAAGACGTTACCGTAGGGCTTGATCTTGTCCGCGTATCATGAGGGTTTTCCCTCCGCATGCGATACACGTGGTTGAGCCACTGAGAGCTATTCAAATATGTTCATCCTGAAAACGACCAACTACTCGTTTCAAAAAAG
>NW_008777676.1:0-293 GCF_000715545.1 Opisthorchis viverrini
CCTCAGTTTGGTCAGAAAATGAAGTTGAACCCCGGAGACGTGATGTAGTAGAACGCATTCCATCTAAGTCTGCAGGTAAGCAGTGTTTTACCCACATAAAGCTGAAACAGGGAAGAAAAACGCACGCTTGCGGAGGCTTCACATGCTGGGCTCCACAGATTCTGACTCAAAAACTTATGAATGCTGAAACGGCATAAAAACCCTTTTAAAATGAAGCCTGAATAATAGAGCCTAAGATATTATCAAGAAGGTACTGTACTATTATAGGTCTCAGCCTTTTTTGCACTCGACAA
>NW_008777677.1:0-293 GCF_000715545.1 Opisthorchis viverrini
TCCGATCCACATTGATGATTGCAACGAGAAAATTTATCTCAATCCTTCGATTAGAGTTATTTGCTGTCTCCAGGTAGGATATCCAAAATGACATTTCGAAATCTCTTTATTGCGATCACACTTTCCTGCATTGAAGCCCGTGTTGCCCACACGGAAAAGCATTTGATATTTGTCTCTTTGTGGACTAAAGCACATCAATTTGCACCGGTGTCGGTGCCGAAATAACTGCTTTTGATCGAAGATCCAAAGTCGTCTGAGGTAAGCTGCTCTTATTGGCCACGTCCCACAGCTAT
>NW_008777678.1:0-293 GCF_000715545.1 Opisthorchis viverrini
TTTCAGAGCCATCGTTTGGCAATGGCGCCGCTCGACGCGGTATCCAGGCTGCTCGGTATTCGGTTACCTAGCTTATGTGAATACACTGCACTTGAAGAAGCAAAGTTTTCATAACGCATTCGTAGTGTGTCATTAAAGAAGTTGGACTGATTTGTTGCCAATCGCTGAGGCAGCACGATGGATCTAGGTTAGATAGTCAAGCTCAATTCTTGTTACGTGAATGTTGCTGCCACGCGAAACCTATGACTTGGTATTTTAACGGCGCCTCTTCGTTCATTTTAAGCAATAATTTT
>NW_008777679.1:0-293 GCF_000715545.1 Opisthorchis viverrini
GATTGACAGATCCATTCACCTAAGCTTAACCTCACTGACTGCTTATGTGCGTCCGTCTGCAGTTACACCAAACACTGCGAAATCCGGCAACCTGATCCACTTACCTCCATTAAATCGCCTTCCTCCAAAGTGAGCACAGGGGCAGGGTACACTTTCTCGTGCGCTATTGTTGACGCATGCTGGCTAATACTTCAGCCGATCTAACTGCCGCATCCTTCCGTCTCCTTACCTCTGGTAAATCCGCTTGATTTACCTGGTCCTATATATTAGGCTTTCGGGCGAATACCCTCTCA
>NW_008777680.1:0-293 GCF_000715545.1 Opisthorchis viverrini
TTTCATCTAATACATTCTTGTATTTTGATGCCTATAAATCCCGTGGTTTGAATTTGATATCGAAATGGGCTTTGTAGGAAAATTTCTGGAAAGGGGAATTTCGGGTAATTTGTGCCTCATTTGGACGACCCTCAAGGAGTGGAAATCCAGGCGAGTTAAAATTTCTAATACATTAGTTTCTCTATCAACCGTTTCAGGTTTCCCAGCGTGCATACGAATCTTGGATTGGTGATAGTGAGACCCTGGTAAAATAAAAGTGTGCTTATTAATAGGGGGCCACGCTAACAAATAGG
>NW_008777681.1:0-293 GCF_000715545.1 Opisthorchis viverrini
GTAACCGTAGCTGTGCCATAGCAACAACGCTGGTGATCGTTTGACTGCACTGCTGCCACGATCACATTACTCTTCGCTGCGGCACCGATGAACGAATACCCATCTCTTACTTCACTGAATCACGAATAATCGGATCTGTCTGTTTGAACTTACGAGTATAACCATCCCTGTCGTAATATGTGGCTTGTTCGTTGTATCCATAGTACACACAGGTCACTTAGATGAGTAAAGTGACGTTGGAATTCATCCGTGTTACACACTGCTGTGACTCTAGCTTTGTGTGCGTCCCCCCC
>NW_008777682.1:0-293 GCF_000715545.1 Opisthorchis viverrini
CTTGGTCCATCTGGCCCCTTGATCCGGGTAGGTGGTCTCTGAAAACCGCCTGTGAGCCAGACTATCAGGGTATAAACTGGCCTGACGACCTTCAGTTGCAGACGAGCTGGCTAAACTTTGGGGGCCGACAAAGCATGTTCGTATGAAGGACAAAACGGAATTGCCCCAGTATCTTGGAATTTTCTTCGAAGATCATAATCAGCTTGCTTTCGAGAACGATTGTCTGATTTTATCGGAGTAGTTGAGAAAGAAATGCTGATGGAACTGCGTGTCACACACACGCACACTGGTGT
>NW_008777683.1:0-293 GCF_000715545.1 Opisthorchis viverrini
TTGCTAAACCGGAAGGTTGATCTACTCAAATGCTGGTGAACGCAAATCCCTCCCACAGAATTTCAGCTGAGTTCAATATTTTTCCAGTGATAGATCCTGCACACGATGAGTCCGTTTCAATCACAGCACCATAATTCCCCTTAACCACTTGTGGACGATAACGCACAGGTTTCTGTAATGAGCTATTCCAGCTATTCCCATTTTCTGGATCGCGCATGGACGTTAGCACTGAAAAGGGAAGCAGGTCAGGTTACCAGGTTTCATCTCTGATCAAAACAAACGGCAGAACCTTG
>NW_008777684.1:0-293 GCF_000715545.1 Opisthorchis viverrini
CACCAAGCGATCAAGCGACTATCCAGACCCGGGGTTCACGGTAATAACAGGGCATTGAGGGACTGTGGTCCACAACACTCATCGAACGGGTGTAGTGTGATAGAGGACCAAGGGTTCGTTCACCGGTCTGAAAATTAGGCCCCCAGAGTTGCCAATCTAGTGAATTACTCGTGGGTCAACGAATTTGCGCCTATCGAGTAACACTTGTATTAGTAGCCAAGATCGCTGTGTAGCACCCCAAGGCTCAACACAAGACCCCGTTCTCTTCTTGGTATTCACTGATGGCTTACACA
>NW_008777685.1:0-293 GCF_000715545.1 Opisthorchis viverrini
GCTAACCGCAGCCGAAATTCTTTAGTTATTCTCATACGAAGAATTTTTTGGTTGATGGGCGCCTTACATGAGTAATTCTGTGTGCTTTCCCGATAGCGCTATATGCGAATTCAGCAGGCTAGATCAACCAAGTGTACTACTGTCATTAGTGCATTTCGTGAGGGTTTTACACCTTGACTTTCCGAAAATTTGAAAGCACCAATAATAAGTGACAAATATGATGTCATTCAACCTGGATGAATGATTTTCAGAAACATGCCGCGCCTTATATTATCGGCCTGGTGAGTCCCAAA
>NW_008777686.1:0-293 GCF_000715545.1 Opisthorchis viverrini
TGTGCGAATAGCCAGCGGCGCCGCGTCCTAGACGCGCACTATGTTTCTTTGAAACTATTCTTCAACAAAGAGAAACTTTGACGTAAGCTTATAGCGTTTGATGATAATTATTCCGGGGCTCTATGTCTCCACACGCGGCAGCAGTTTTATTGAAAGATGTTCAAAAGAACTCGGAGACCACTGCGGGCGCTGAATTCGTAGTTGATGTCCACCGTTTTATTCTTCCCTTGTCTCAACAACAACCGTGGGAAATTTTGTGGAAACACTGGTTTCTTCGTGTGTTTCCTTACGTA
>NW_008777687.1:0-293 GCF_000715545.1 Opisthorchis viverrini
GCATGACTCGTGAGAAGGGATAAGAGCGATGAATAGAAAGACGACTGGTGACATCCTCCGTAAATTTGAGTCGACAACTCAGAGCAAGATAAATCACTCAGCATGTAGAAATATGCGCTTCACTTTAGGCTGAAAAAACAGCCCCTGCGTCTAACCTGACGCTCCCAGTTTCAATCCATTACACCTTGGGAACTCCCACTGAAATGAGTAATGACTTTTGAGGGTTCCTAAGCACTACCGCCACATCGCACGTGCCGTCAAAGCGCTAGGAATAACCTAGTGCGCAAATTATT
>NW_008777688.1:0-293 GCF_000715545.1 Opisthorchis viverrini
TCCTATTTAATAGAATACAGATCGGTCTCAGTTGAGTTGAACGCAATGCGGAGGTCCCCGTTTTTCTGCGTTGTTGTTGGCTTGTTTGTTATGCTGTCTCTACAAAGTTCCGCTATTGAGGTATGGTCGGATGGTTTATTTCAATCAGAATATAGTGCGCTTTTTTCTCTGTAACGTCTTTTTCCATTTATTTTCAGATACAAAAACGCTTCGACGGTAACTTTCACTATATCACTAGTGGTTTAAAGCGATTACGTCAAGGACTGTTTCTGTTGGATGGAATGAAAATCATG
>NW_008777689.1:0-293 GCF_000715545.1 Opisthorchis viverrini
ATGCACCCCATAAGAAAGCAGCCGCACAAGGCTAGCGTACCTTTAGTAGACACTACTAATTAGAAGTTTATCTGATTGAACAGGTAGAATATTTTTGAACAACTCAATGTAGGAAAAGGCGAGGCTAACCCAGGCCCTACATCGACTCCTATTTAGTCTGCTTCAACGACTTGCTGTCACTTCTCCCGAGGTTTCTACTATATATGGACGCGATGCAGGTGAAAACGTTCCGCACCTTCGAGCTCTAGCAATCCTGTCTTATTCCTCTTTCTTCCTAAATTCTATTCTCAAGC
>NW_008777690.1:0-293 GCF_000715545.1 Opisthorchis viverrini
TGTTACATTGGGGTTCAGTCAAATACTCGTGCAGTGACACACTGTTTGCAGACGTTATTCACAAAAATGATTGTTCCGTTAGTGTTGTTTTGGGGTGCCTATCAAGGATATATCCAATGAAAATGCTATGAATGCTCAACTACACCTCAAACACGATCCCAGGAAAGGTATAAGTGAATTCGACATTGTAACGTCCTACCCAGCTCTAACAGGCGAAACTACATAAAGATCCTTCGTTTCACGGACCAAAAAGACGTGACTGACCCCACACATAATTTCAAAGAAGCTGTAAT
>NW_008777691.1:0-293 GCF_000715545.1 Opisthorchis viverrini
AACGAAAATGTATTGGCGTTTGCATTCCTGAGTGAGAGCACGAAAATGTGGTTGTCCACTGTTCCAATGGATTCTGTTTGTGCGCACACAAGTTGGTGCAGTATGCGCAGTTCACTTCATTTATTCAACTACCTTCTGATCTTGGGCACTTTCCTACCCTATCGTAGTGTTCGGTACACAAAGTCCGAGCATTACGCTAGCAAACATTTTGTTACTCATGTAGATCTGCTAATAACCCGATGCTTACGGGGCAGTTAATATATGATATGTGGATAGGTTACACAATTTGTGGT
>NW_008777692.1:0-293 GCF_000715545.1 Opisthorchis viverrini
GAGTGGACCTACATATTCCCCAACACAGAAATTACTTTGTCTTCCCTCAAAGCAAATTTACCAGCCTGTTAGGACGAAGCGAAGTTCATTCAAACCAATTGGTTCTGGTCATTCATTAACCTATTTAGACAGTCATAAAACTGCAAAACAATCCAAAGCCCTCATGTAAACTCTGTAAAGAAGTCTGAATTTTGCTAGGTGGCCACATTTTGCTGATGTCTATGGGCATTTAGGTCATTCGAGGTTTTCCTTATTTGCTCCTACACATGTATGTACAGGATAGCATGTACTCA
>NW_008777693.1:0-293 GCF_000715545.1 Opisthorchis viverrini
ATAGAATCGTGTGAACCAAATGTTATCCATACGATCCTATGCCGCGAGTCACATGCAATATAATCATATTTCTCTCTTTCGACGAAATAGTGACGTCACTGATAACACAGCTTACTTCAAACTCTGTCACAATACCTTCGTCATGGCTGCTATCTGCATACGCCAACTAGCCTGAGGGAAGAAGCAGACCCAACATGACTCGTTTGTGCCATTGCAACGCTCAAAAACTGGTATTTCAAACGTGCAATCGATTGGCCCGGGAGTGAACAACAAAGGTTACAAGTGATCGATCG
>NW_008777694.1:0-293 GCF_000715545.1 Opisthorchis viverrini
AAGCGAATATTATTTTAGTTATGAGTTACATACTGCGCACACAAACATACTTATCAGTTAAGTGTGGTTAGAGAAAATGTGGGCAACCGGCAAGTAAGGTTCGTGCGCTCGCAGATGATCACGATTATTCCAGCGGTCTGCAAAAGGAGAAAAGAGTCCCGGGATTTCAAAAATACTGACTCCGTTTTAACTATAGCGGCTTCGGTTTCAATTATGCTGAGACAGCAGGAACGACTTTTCGACTTGTCAATGACAAAATATTACGACATGAAGTAATCCTCACATAGTAATTT
>NW_008777695.1:0-293 GCF_000715545.1 Opisthorchis viverrini
TTGTCTTTTGTCATCATGAGACCGCCCTGACTCGTTCATTCTAACGGTTGTTGCTTCACTGGTCATTCACCGGTTTCTGTTTCTCTTCACCAAGGTATCCATGCTACATATACACTTGCCAAGCTTTGTTGAAGGTTGACCCATGGTACTTCTCTTCCGCAGTACCTGCCAGGGTCCGGACACAGGTTTATTTTCAGGTGAACACCATTCCAGTTACTAACCTGTTCCTAGTGGTGAGGAGCATCAGTTTCCTTCACTTTCAGCTGCTCACCCAGGAATTGGAACAACTCTCT
>NW_008777696.1:0-293 GCF_000715545.1 Opisthorchis viverrini
ATCCTTATGCGGATGGATCAAGCTAAATCTGGTTTAAAACCTTACTGTGTCGTTCTCAAATTCCATTAATCTGTTTGAGTTAGTAGACGCTGAAACAACAGAGTTAGGAGACACTGAGCGGATTTCGGTCTAATTGAGCCTTATTCTACTGATCCAGACCGGTTTTATAGAGGGTCCTAAACTCCCATGATTGCAACTACTCTTCACACGCCTGCCAGTTCATGCCCCCCTTCCACTTTGAGTTGCTTGGCGATTTCCGCCAACTGAGCCATCAATGTCAGTCTGTGCTTATT
>NW_008777697.1:0-293 GCF_000715545.1 Opisthorchis viverrini
AGCATTGCACTAATACGCATGCGCATACCCCTTGAACTCGGATATCAGAATTCCATGAAGAATTGTATTATATAATCACTAAGTGCAGCAAATTTCATTTTTCAGAATATGCGTAAATGGAAACGCAAGCAATCCCCGTGTTGAAATCACTCTTATTGTTTGTTGAATGTCAAAGGAATCTCATCCACATTTCTAAAAATGATGTTCAAATTATGCACAAACATGCGAACGGGCATCTGCGAAATGTTTCTAGATGACGTACGGCCTAAAGCTATCCGTTAATTGCACCAAAC
>NW_008777698.1:0-293 GCF_000715545.1 Opisthorchis viverrini
CTAACCAGACTGATCGAGTTAACTATAGCGGCGTTCTACTTCATACGCGGAACTGCCTTTGTGCAATCTAAAACAGCCCGCACGAGAGTAGCAAACAAGATCACGACGGAATGCAAACCAACCAGACCATTTGGCGAGAAATAAAGTCAGCACAAGTTCATGCGGCCGTCAGGACTTTAAAATGAAGTCAGTGGAAAATAACAAGTAGAAGAACGGGTTAATTTGAGAAGCTTCCGTTTCGCGCGGATCGAGTAAAACTGCAACGAAGTTAGAGGGTTGACAAATGAAACGTA
>NW_008777699.1:0-293 GCF_000715545.1 Opisthorchis viverrini
GACTGTATTCCTTCTGTGCTATTTTTCTCAAAGTATCTCTCTGTTTCATTGTGATCTTTGCGCCGCTTTTCCAGTTACGTGAAGCTATTTGTGACGCCCAGCTGCAGAAATGTTCATAAACCGCTAAATTCAATTTCCTTAGGTCATGACTCAGTTCGTCCTGACAGCCACCGACAGCTACTCATGGCTTGCTTTTATACAGTCGAAGAATGGTCCATATTGCCACCTTGAGATTGAACTCATACTAGAAGTTGCCGCGTCTTCCTGAGCAGATGCCATCCTCGGCGTTACTC
>NW_008777700.1:0-293 GCF_000715545.1 Opisthorchis viverrini
TAACATTTACGATAGATTGGTTAGGGGGATTGTCTTCATGTTGGAATCGGATTTTGCGGCCTTGCTTTTCCGGTTTGGGACAACTTTATGGACTATTCCTCTTGAGAGTCGTTCACAGCTTTCGTTTGTCTGTGTTCGTCGAAGAGTGCCGAGACAATTGGTTTGGGTTTGGGGGATGTGAGTGGCTAATTGAATCTTACTCGGCCTTGAGTTTGTACTTTTAACCTCGGACTACTTTCCTGATAACTGCACACTGCCTCTTGTCATCTCGGCTGATCTGAAACCGCTCTCCA
>NW_008777701.1:0-293 GCF_000715545.1 Opisthorchis viverrini
CATTAAGTTTGCCTACGTGGTTGGTCGAAATACTTCGGACGGTATAGGTAGAAAACCGGTGTCTGTGTATCGGGTACATGATGGTGAATCATTTACCCATAGACAGGCGATCTGCTGTAGTATCCGATGTAAGATGACCCGACGAGGGTCTAACGAATCATATTTTTGGCTTTCGATAAGCTCTAAAAGCCGCTACAACGCATTTGATTTGCGGTCAAAATGTCTAGCTGAACAACATATCTAGGTCATTTGCGAATGAGACCAGTCATGCTATTCCCTCTGCCTATCGACTT
>NW_008777702.1:0-293 GCF_000715545.1 Opisthorchis viverrini
GTTGGCGTTTTATCGCGAGTTGCACTAGACTTACAGAACTCAGATGATGTCTGTGGGCGGATTACTGTGTTGTACAAAATCAATATGGACGTGACAATTCGACGTTATTTTCCATGGACATTCGGACATTCAGGCTTAGGCAGATTAGACTGACAGCAATCGCACACTTTTCTTGTAATTCTGAAGTCCTCCGGTACATGTTAAGGCCGATCACAATCAAAGCCAGGCCATGAACGTTCCCAGCTGACTCCGTTGACGAAATATCAGACCTAGCAGCAACTTGGCTTCTGAGG
>NW_008777703.1:0-293 GCF_000715545.1 Opisthorchis viverrini
GACATTTTAGACGCTGTTCGAAAGATACTTCGCGATTGTGTTATCAAAGCCTTCTTCCAGAATGATAACACATAAAAAAGGACATCACATAGGGTCTAGGGATCCGAGCTCCAATAGCGTCTACGAAATCCCCTGTGCCGAAGGACCGGCCAAATACATAGATTAAATAGCCAGGAAACTCCAGGTGCGAATCATTGAGCACAAACGACATACGCGATTCCCTCCACAATAGCCACTATTTGGTCCGTATACACATGCACCGAAAGGCAATCGTTCTGGATACGGACATTCTC
>NW_008777704.1:0-293 GCF_000715545.1 Opisthorchis viverrini
GTCCACAAGCCCAACAGTTCATCTACTGCCGGTGGCTCGGTATGTCGGTGATGCTCGAGCCTTGCTTTAAACATACATAACGTATGCTGACCATTATAAAGACAAAAAGCTTACTAGCTGCGACAACTTCCTTGGTTTTGGAGGGACGCTTGCCACAACCATAGAGTTTTTGATATCCAGGGCGCGAATGGCCCCTCTAGTTTGAGTTTGCATAAAAGTACTGGGCGTGATGATTTACCAAGTCGTTTTGAGATTATTTTCCAATCTAATGCGTAAGAAAACTCGCGGAAAAT
>NW_008777705.1:0-293 GCF_000715545.1 Opisthorchis viverrini
GCAAGTGGGACAGGAGTTGTCACGTGGTTCGAAAGTTCGTGACGTGTGTTCTAGTGAGTGACCGCTACAGATCCACCATCAAGAACACATTCGAAAGATATCTTACTATGATTGGCGTTGGAATTGGGACGACCTACTTTGAATGCAGATTGTTGACTGACCCCAGTTTGTTGTTGGGTTATGGTAGTGCGGAATTTCCTAAACGTCCATCAGCCCTGGCCTTACTTCTGGAATGTAACCACGCACTGTTCATGTGGTTCACTGAAAGTCTACTTGAAGCCAAAGTGAATCAC
>NW_008777706.1:0-293 GCF_000715545.1 Opisthorchis viverrini
ATTTTCCATACACTTTCATCGCTTGATATACTTCTCGAATTTAGTAACGGGTTAGCAAAGTCCTGTTGGATCGGTAAATCGAATACGCCTATCCACACCTCTAGAACCAACTGCTCTGAACAGCGAGACAGGTCACCCTGAAGTTTCGGGAATAATCATACTACGTTCACACTCAAGTATACACAGGCCATTCATACTAAACGACACATACTCTTCTGTGGGATCGTTTATTTTGAGGAACATGAGTGGCTATCACCCAGGTTGATCTGTTTGACGGGTTGGTAAATTGGTAT
>NW_008777707.1:0-293 GCF_000715545.1 Opisthorchis viverrini
CTGACTGCTCTTGGCTTGTTCGACCATCACATCGGGGGTTCTGCTAAGCGTTGGTTGCCTCATTCCAAGTGGTTGACTTTCCGTTGTTCCAGTTTTTCGGCTTGCTTACCGATAATCATTCTGAAAAGCTCCAATTTCATTGCTTCTCCTTTGTCTGGTTTCCCCAACGATTCAGAGTATACACATTTCGTGTTCTTTTTTGTTCATGGGGTTTGGAAGTTGAGATCAATGATGATGTGTGCATTATTTGACTTCTGGGTCGAGTTTCAATCCTCGAGTAGTTAGAGCGCGAA
>NW_008777708.1:0-293 GCF_000715545.1 Opisthorchis viverrini
ACGTGTAATGCTTAACAGGTTCTCAGTCGTACGTTGATGTGGTGGGTCACGGCTCTTTACAGCGCTGTTAAAAGACCGTAGTTCGGTAAGTATTTCGCTCAAAACGGACAATTGTTCAATGAGTACATAGTTCGATTGAAATTGCTTTTGTGTTCGATAAATGGGAAAGGTAAACTTTATCTGAGGTTAACTTAAAAAGATCATTTTAAGGGAGCAATTGGAAAACTAGAGTGATCCATGGAAGGAAAGGGAGCCACGTTCACCCTCAGTGTTGTCGACGAATGCGGGTTGAA
>NW_008777709.1:0-293 GCF_000715545.1 Opisthorchis viverrini
AAAAAAACTGAATGTCAAGGGAAGCTGAAACTTGCCTGCATTTGAGTGATTAGTTTCACACACTGGTCATTTATTCCATGCTAGAAGTTGGTTCAAAATTCCTGATGGGCGTTGCTGCAAATCTGCTTTTTGAAGGCCTTTGCCGTGCACTAGGTGCGCTAGGTCGTTCATGGTGTTTTGTGTCACACCCGTTTCCGCGTGAACATCAGAGAACTAACTAACAAATATGGGTGGGTTTCTCAATTCACTCGCGCAATCGTCTAACATACACGGAACGTTTCTTCCGGGAAATT
>NW_008777710.1:0-293 GCF_000715545.1 Opisthorchis viverrini
TTACCTCGAATATTGTACGAAATTAACATAAAGCTGCCCAGTGCAGCATACTCCGTTGAAACGGACCATAAAAAACAAGGGGTTCAGCCGAATACGTTTGATTTTTTGTGACAGAGTCACATTTGTATGCAGATGAAAGTATATATCAAAATCTGTCTGTCCAATTTGAGTTCGAGCAAACCATAAGAATGACGTAAACTCGTAAACTTAGTGAGCCCGCTTAGTGAGCCTCAAGAATGGTGAAACCGGTTGGGAGCTATCGAAAGTTTTCAGCAACCTTATGAGCAGTACGT
>NW_008777711.1:0-293 GCF_000715545.1 Opisthorchis viverrini
GTAACGTGGCCATTGGCACCTCGGCCATTTCCCGTATCAGAGGCACAAATTTCCCCTCCTAGAGCCGCCTTCGCCAGGCCTCTGAGGATAGTCTTCAGTGCCGTCTAACTACCCTGGTCGGTTTCCAGTCTAACCGCCTACGCGACCGCCCCGAAATCCTCCTGGAAAGTTAGCACATACCCATCCTCAGAAGGCTGTGGCCACGGGATCTTCATTCGTATCCTGATCACGGTACCAAATTTACGACGTTGATTTTCTGACCATATTTTCAATCGCCAGCGACCGGATAAATA
>NW_008777712.1:0-293 GCF_000715545.1 Opisthorchis viverrini
TGCTTGGTTGGTTCCACCCAACCCTGCCCCGATGACGTTGCCTCGATTGATGATGAAACTTTGCCATCCAACTGCCAAGCTCGGCGAACAGTCCAACCTCCAAGCAGCTCACCAGAGCTACCTACATTCCACAACATCGCCAATATCGATTACAGTCCAAGAAAGCGTAAGTCTAGCTGGAAATGTGTGTCGTAAAAGTTCAAACAGGCAGCAAATGACCTTGTGCTTTAGCAGGCTACTTTCATGTGCAACGGCGAATTTTCCCGGGTAAATTACCTGCGGTCACATGGAAT
>NW_008777713.1:0-293 GCF_000715545.1 Opisthorchis viverrini
GTAGGAAGTCGAGATACAGCTAAGGGTCGCAGAGGTGAGGCTGCACGATGCTTCGGATGGGGCCGAGTCTGTAATGGAGTAGGTAGTTGCTGAAAGGGATCCAAGGCATACAGTACGAAGTTTTCCAGCGAAGCGGAACTTGACAGGGTCTAGGATTACGTAGCGGTAGTTATCGTTTAGGGACCCTGCCAGGGAACTGATTTGCACGACTAGAGGGGCTACAGATGTGCTTATGAGGAATTACGGGTTTGGGCAGGTTTGTATAAGGGCGAAGAGCAGAAGTTCGGGGAGTT
>NW_008777714.1:0-293 GCF_000715545.1 Opisthorchis viverrini
GTGTTTGCCAAAAAGAACAAGAATTACTAAACAACGCAATCAGCTTTATAGAGTGACTGCGAGAATCCTGAGAATAAAGCACCAGCTGCGTTAGGTCGACCATTAAATTATTATTTAAACGGTAGCCAGGAAAATTGTGAAGTTTGTAAAGCTATCTGACGAGCAAAGGATATTTAGGTTTGACCATTCCCGTGCCCAGATTATTGGTTGTGTTCCTGAGTTTTGTAAGTTCTGATCACGTTCTAGGGGCTAATGTTGCGTTACGTTTGTTGTTTATTATTTTGCTGACTGGC
>NW_008777715.1:0-293 GCF_000715545.1 Opisthorchis viverrini
TCTACCAGAACCACCTACTGAAGTCCCTTACTGGTCTCTTGTTGGAGAATACTGTCCACAACCCTGTAAAGTTTTGGGCACTTCACTTGCGGAGCGGTCCAACTAACTAGACCTATGCACTGGACCTCGGTCAACACTCTTAAATTACTCAAAGTTAGAACACGTACTCATCCTGGTCGAAAGTACAGTACCGCTCAACGAGCTGTCAGGCCTCAGGTAAGAAAGATCAACTGCGTGGATCTAGAAACTTGGTGCATCCAGAATGCTTAAGAGATGGAGGAGATTAGAAACTC
>NW_008777716.1:0-293 GCF_000715545.1 Opisthorchis viverrini
ATATTAGTGTGTAATATCGTTGGAGAAGTATCTTCCCCACAAACACGAGACCGATTCTCAACCGTCAACTGACTATTGTTTGTTTTAAAACGCAGCCGAACGCTTTCTTCGTTCCGCCACCATTTGGACGGCATCGCGGCCATGTTTACCTGTTTACAGTTGACGGCCTGTAACCACTCATTAATAGCACATTATAGCACCATATACAAGATCCACATGTAACGTGACACTTCGTTTCAAGGTCACTTTTCACGCCCTCCAGCACCTGTAAGCGCGTGAAATTCAGCGAATTT
>NW_008777717.1:0-293 GCF_000715545.1 Opisthorchis viverrini
GTTCCATCCACGACGGATCCGATACATCTGTCGGATATTGCAGATTCTGCGGCCATATTGATAGCTTTTTGGAAGTGGTATGGATGCCTGATCAAAATACACAAGCGGCCACCGTAAGTTGCGCTCTGTTTTCAGCTCAATAGGTAGGCATATTTTCCAGATGCAAAGTAAATAATTCTCCGACCCAGACAGCGATTCGCAGTATCGTTTACCTTTGATCTCAGTTGCGTGATGTAATTACTAAAAACTGAAACTTGACCGGCAGTGGGCTATCTGCAGATCACGTGCAATTG
>NW_008777718.1:0-293 GCF_000715545.1 Opisthorchis viverrini
GCACAAACTACTTTACTCCCAGTGTTATTTGATTGAGCTTCATGACTCACAACCGCGTCAGATTTGTTGTATTCATTCTTGTATTTTCAGCTAAGCTGATTGGTTGACCGCCTAAACGTTTCCACCCCGGTACGAAATCAATAATCGTCTAGAACATGAAATAACTTAAGTTGAATTTTGGGATTTCCTTTTGGGAAGAGTGCCCATTTTTGTTCTAGCACTCAATCAACACAATAAACGTGGTACATATATTTGCTTGTAAGATAATATTTCATAAAGGGTCACTGTTACTT
>NW_008777719.1:0-293 GCF_000715545.1 Opisthorchis viverrini
AAATGCAAAACACTGAATAAGCCTAATAATTCTCTCGCATGGTCTGGTGTGTGCTACACACCTACAAAGTGCAACGTGCTGTTACAAGACTGGGTGAGATCATATCCAAACCTCATGCCTGTAGACGAGCCAGTCACATAGTACATAAATTTGTTTATTTGGGCAGTTTTATAGATTCCTGTATTCTGATTGGAGGCGAGATTACTTCTCGAATCGAAAAGGCTGGGGCAGCTTTCTCTGGTATACGAAGTGTTATCAGTTTTTCAGCCAACAGTAGAGTGTACACCGCGGTA
>NW_008777720.1:0-293 GCF_000715545.1 Opisthorchis viverrini
CAAATGATATGAAACTTTACACTACTGAGCTACTTCCGTTCCACCAGCGACCGAGCCGACGATCGAGACCAAACACCAAGAAAGGCAACAAGCATATGGTCGTTTTCTGTCTTCAAGTGAACAGGCACGATGTATCTGACCGAGTGTCTAATAAAGTGAACAACCAGATTCGTAGTTATTCTAGCTGATGGCCAAAAACAAGCATTTCATTTGACAGCTTTGCATGTAAAACCTGGAAAAAAAGCTAAATGTAACCCATTGCAATTAACTTACAACAGGACTCGCAGGAGATG
>NW_008777721.1:0-293 GCF_000715545.1 Opisthorchis viverrini
TCTGAATCTGCCAATGACAGTTTCTGTGAACCCTTAGGTTCTCTTTTGCGCCGGACTAGAAGCTCAGATATCTTTGTGGTTGTCGTTGACATCAACACCCAATTAGGCAGGAACTGGGAGGTCGACTTAATTGGATACTAGGACCACACTGATTATATCCCCGTCAGTTACGGACGAAGAGGGTTGATCGCTGCCTGCCGCTCCTTCTGGGACCTCGACATGAACTAGTGCGCTGCTACTTTTCATCCAAACGCAAGATCTCTGATGAGACCGTGGCTTTGCTGGAGGCCAGG
>NW_008777722.1:0-293 GCF_000715545.1 Opisthorchis viverrini
AACAAATAATTGAAATCTATGCTCTGCCCCCTTTTTCACTCATGTTATTTTCACGATTGTCGCTGTATGTTGAAAACCGAAGAATTCAATTGTAGGTCTGTTTGCCAAGCATGGCACCGGGTTTGCTCCCCGAGCTTTATGTTAGTAGTTGAGTTGAACAAAGGCTACCGGAAAGCACGACCAATTAGCTCAAATCTCTACCTCAATTGGGAAGAAATGAAACATATGCGAGAAATAGCCGCTATCTTGAAATGAGTACGATTCATCAGCACTCAACTGACCCACAGTTAAGC
>NW_008777723.1:0-293 GCF_000715545.1 Opisthorchis viverrini
GAACAAAAGCTAAGCGGCGGCAAACTAACTGAAAAAAAGATTGGTTACTACACTTTTGCTGCATTAGAAAAGTTATCACCTAAACAAATGTCCCGGAAATTTCTGTGGAGGCCAGTTGAATTTCAGAGTCAACATGAACTCAGATTGTCTGCGATTATTTGAACTACTTGCACGCTTCATCTGTGGTACGCCTGCTAACATCATTCCTCCTGTATTCTGCTCAAAGAACACGTTTCCAAGGCACAGCTAAAAGCAATCTATCACCCGTAACACCCTTCCAGTGCCTAGCTGCC
>NW_008777724.1:0-293 GCF_000715545.1 Opisthorchis viverrini
TTTTACCAGGCATACGAATACGAAGATCAGAAGGACAGGATTTCGACTGCAAACATGTTAGCCGATTAAGACGAGCAAGAGCATGAATTCATGGAGGCCTGTTACTTCACTGATGAAGCAGTGAACAGGAGCATTGTGATCGACCCTGTCTATCATCCACTGTGGACAAAAGGGACCCAGAACCAGCAAACAATTTGGGCCAAACAAGGAAGCAAAGAAGAAACCAACAGAACTAGAACACAACCAAGTTTGGGTTGATAGAATGAATCACTTAGACAGCAGCATCAACAAGC
>NW_008777725.1:0-293 GCF_000715545.1 Opisthorchis viverrini
TTTTTGTTTACCCTTAAGAGAATCATATTCATTTAAGGTAATATGTATTACTGACGTGTTCTGTTCAATTATGATAATGATGATGATGAAGATGAGGACGAAAATGATGAGCAGGATGAGTTAAACAGTGTCATTTCGATGTCATCTCGACTCAGTTGGACTTCAACAGGGAGGAAAATCCCATTTCCCGTGATATGAACCTAAACAAAACTCAGTGAGTCTTCCGTCTTAACTAAAATGGTATGCGGAACGGTGCATAAGACGAATTTCGTGCAATTCGGGTTCAAGTAGAA
>NW_008777726.1:0-292 GCF_000715545.1 Opisthorchis viverrini
ACTTAGAAGTGAAATAAATGGTCTCTGGGTGGGCTTATAGGCACCAGATGTTTATGAGAACGGTAAAACAGACGTGGCTTCAGTGTGCCGCTGCTCGGTGTCCTCAGCTCCTAAACGTAGGGGAAATTTGATACAACCTTACACTCGACGGCTTCACACCCATACAAACGAATCTCCAATATGTAAGTGGCCAACGAAACAAAGCTGATGTCCATTATTTAGACCACTGCTATTCAGGTCGTGCTGTGGTATTGAATACAACCAACCAAGGAAATATATGACACGGCTTGAC
>NW_008777727.1:0-292 GCF_000715545.1 Opisthorchis viverrini
GAGTGAGATGGTTGATGCAAGGCAGCTAGATGCATCAGTTTATTTGACCTGTTCGCCGCCTACGTCAAGAGGTTGTGCAGCTACGTCCAGGACACTACAGAGAAGCTTGTTTTTTGTATCTTCTTCCTATTGATTTCTGGTCCCTTAATGGCTGCCGTCCTACGAGCTTGTCGTCCGATAGGGGTGCTCTCATCAACATATTTCAGGTCCATCATTCCGGTTCGGGGACTCAAATGGATAACAGAGTATCCCTCCAATGTCCTCCTAGGTGATCAGCTGGTTACAAGAACCC
>NW_008777728.1:0-292 GCF_000715545.1 Opisthorchis viverrini
TGAGTAAAAATAATTTTGGAGGTGCAGACTTTTGTGTGTCGTTGTATTGGTGCTGATATTTAATTGCTTTAAAATGTTCCTTTAGTGATAATGTCACATATCTCCTTTCAGTACCAAGATGACTTTGTGGCATTAAAAACGAGTCACGGTGATTTTCAAAGGTTAAAGAAACAGTAGTGAAAGGGCCTTAATTTTCACAACTTCCGCAAATGAGGCTAGGGTACCACACCTGTTGACGTTCACATCGACTTTACTATATTTTGGACAACATCATTTATTACCTTCCAATCTT
>NW_008777729.1:0-292 GCF_000715545.1 Opisthorchis viverrini
ACGGAGCTAAACAAGACGGGTACTTTGAACGAAGCGAGTACGAGACAGAATGTTGCAAGCCGAAGCCCTGGTATTAAAACATTTGTTGTGAAAACGTTTGGCACGCCTTCGTACGTTTCGGTATCGACCTTGTGGCAAAAACGTTTTTATTTTAGCCACTCTAAATCTGAGGAATCATTCTATAAAACTAGAGGCGGAAACTTCCCAGACAAGTTGCGCTTTATGACTGCAGAGTATACAATTTGTCCATATGCAAGCTCTCCAATTAGCTCATATTCGGGAAGGAATAGAA
>NW_008777730.1:0-292 GCF_000715545.1 Opisthorchis viverrini
GGTTGGCAGGTTGTGTGTGTAGCCTGTTTAGAAAGGAACTTAGGGACCGCAATTTCCCACCGCTGAGGACCAATCCCCTCCTAAATTCACAGCTTGACTAGTAAGTCAAGCGAAGCCAGGAATATGAAAGCAATCCTGTTATGTACGATTTGTGAGTTTCGTCCGAGCCTGGTGCTTTCCTTGTGTTTATCTGCTGCGGCGACGTTAGCACTCCTGCTTCGGTGCACAATTGGGAACTCAATCGTTACCCTTATTGATGTCCCGTCACTCGCAAGTGCTGATTGGACGAGAT
>NW_008777731.1:0-292 GCF_000715545.1 Opisthorchis viverrini
AGTTGCCCTTTTCCAGTTTTCTGAAAAGTCGCCAGTAACGACAAATAAAGGACATTTTCGAAGCTTGGTTTATGTTGATGTGGGCTAACTGTGGTAGTCTGGTTGTACTGGGTGCAAAAACGCCCAAATTCGGACTACAAAGTCGTCATTCGACGCTTTCATTGAGGGCGTGGTAAAGTAATTTGGAAATATTTCAAGGGCAGACAATATACGGGAAAAAGTTCAAAAATAGCTCTAGACAAGCAAACACACATTGACTGCTCCACACAGTTTAGTCACACGCATTTCCCGT
>NW_008777732.1:0-292 GCF_000715545.1 Opisthorchis viverrini
CCTGGCGACGGCAGTTGGTCGGAAAATGAATAAGAAAGACTGTGTACAGTTTTGCTCCCACCTTTTAGGACTGTTTGTTCAAGTCATTTGATTTGACCGAATGAAAACCGGCTACCGTCGAGATTAGCGGGTCTTATTGTTGTCTGAAAAGCTATAGCAGCTATCCGCTTCAAAGAGACGACGTTATTGGGGTGTGACGGTGTGATGGGTGTGACCTCCATCACTCACTGAGGTGTACTGGGGGTTGGTCTCTTTGACGAGACGGTCCAGTGGTTAGAGCGCGAGTTTACTG
>NW_008777733.1:0-292 GCF_000715545.1 Opisthorchis viverrini
GTGGCAATCCGAAGCGTCGGTGGTCACCAAGCTGGTTGAAACCGAAAAATGGTTTCAGGTATAACATCAAAAACCAAGTTTTTTCCAGCATTTCAGTGCATACAATCGTCTAAGTTCTGCTTTCCGTAAAAGTGTTTTTGATTCTCGATATAGATCTATAACCGAATAAACGTAAGTCGCCCTCTGGCGTGCGCGTACATCTTGACGGTTTCAATGAACGACTCCTAACATCGGTGGAAGCATCGTACAAGCTCGCCTTTATTTCGTCCAGGAAGATTTCTTTGGAAATTTT
>NW_008777734.1:0-292 GCF_000715545.1 Opisthorchis viverrini
TGTTATTTAGCACTTCAATCTCCGCTTCGCCATATTTGATTGTAAACAACCTCGAATAACTGCTGCTCTAACTTCGGATTGCCCCTCTCATTCCACAGCTCGTCGCCTTGATTTCTGTCAAATTAATGTTAACTGGTTCTAACTAACCAACATATTGTGCACCAAGAATGTTTCCAGGTTTACGTCATCGACTAAGCAGGCGGATGAAGTTTCAAAGTCGGCGCTCAAATGTTTCTGTGCAATCAAAACTACTGCAGAATTATTATCATGGTTGGGAACAGCTCTTGCAGGA
>NW_008777735.1:0-292 GCF_000715545.1 Opisthorchis viverrini
AACGCATTCTGAAGTGAGCTTTTTTAAATCACCTCACTACCAACAACTTGCTACCCCGAGTTCTACGCGGGTTCTTCCCCAACCGTTCTTGTTTGATGAACATGCTCGTATTTATGGACAAATTAACCCAAGCTAAGGACAAAGGACCCATTTCGGATACCATATTTTCGACTTCTTAAAAGCATCTAATCGAGCCCCACACGTACCGCCGCTCCACAACCCCAATTCTTGTGGCATTCAGGGCGATTTTGGTTTTCCCATCAGGCAGAACATTCCGAGAGAAAGTTAGCTC
>NW_008777736.1:0-292 GCF_000715545.1 Opisthorchis viverrini
AAGATGAGGGGATGGGATGAGATCAGTAAAACTACCAGGCTGGATGATGTGCAAAAAAGAGGGGAAAAACTTAACGCTGATCACAATAAGGGTAGTGACAGAAAGTGATTAAATGGGATAGGGGTGGATTTGTGCTTAGTAGGCTAGCGATCAAGCGGGAGTTGAGTATGTATTGTGGAAGTGCTAGATGAAAAACAGCATCTTATTTCATAGATCCTGATTTGGAATGGCTGCACGAACTAAAGGGGGTGCAAAAAATGGGATGGGGAGGCACCTATGTGAGACCACATGA
>NW_008777737.1:0-292 GCF_000715545.1 Opisthorchis viverrini
GTTCGCCGAGCTTGGTATTTGGCTTGCAACCTTCCGGACTACTCTCTGATAATGTCTCTTCGCTTAGTGACCAAACATTTGCAAGCTATTGGCTAAGTTCGGCGAACAGACAGCCAACCGGCTGATCAACAAGCAGAGGCGAAATCTTCAGTTTTTTCCTAACACCGAGTGTCCTGCGGCAGTCCTACCTAAAAAAATAGATGGTAATATTTTAAATAAACAAACACGTCTTCTCACTATCAAGTAGGAAGTAAGATTGATGAAAACTCGTGGACTGCGTCTACCTGATGAG
>NW_008777738.1:0-292 GCF_000715545.1 Opisthorchis viverrini
TGGGAAGCCTTCGCTTGCTGCAACCTAGAACACCTCATCTCTCATTCCGTACACATGAACAGACGATAGACCTCCAAACCTATTCCGGCCTCAAAATAACATGCTATGACCCAAATTCGTTCGCTCATCCAAAAATTTATACCTAAATATCCCACGAGGTTGTTCCCATAGCAATTTCGTTGTCCAAACCAAAGTTAATTAGTAACCGAAGTCTGTCCGCGCTCCCTTTTTCGGCTGAACTTGAGGATCAACGAATATTCTAGATTGCGTCATGATGTGCATTATGGTGCTC
>NW_008777739.1:0-292 GCF_000715545.1 Opisthorchis viverrini
TTCACGGATCTCGAAACCACCTACAACTGACCAATCATCCGCCCCCTCCCCTCTGGAGTGCTGTGGATTACTTTTCCACCACCGCACTATAAGTTTTGTATCTGTGATTGCACAAGGAATATGACAAAAGATCCCAGTTGGTCCGGGTTCATTATGTAAGAAGCAAAAGAGTATAAACGTTGCTCATTTATTACATGCCCTCAATGATAGGCATTTTGAAGCCAGAAGTAGATGACAGAGGGATGACCTTCGTAAAAAAAATTACCTGCCTAGGGAATGCAAAAGACATTTT
>NW_008777740.1:0-292 GCF_000715545.1 Opisthorchis viverrini
TCTGGGCGCACAAAACCTGTCTTTGATGTTGGGGCCTGAGCAGACCCGACAAACAGACAACGATCGACTTCTTCCTTATGAGACGCTTGAACGGGCGTTACCAGACGAACCGTACAGAAGTGACTATCACTGGGTATCCAGGTGAGCAAGGGTCCTTCCGCTCGGTGACATAAGAAGGTACCGATCAGTGTGTGTGTTGGCACCGAGACCTCTGGATCAGAATGAATGCACAGCCAGAAGCGGATGGAAAGTAATGGGGTAGTTTGCCCAACCACTGAGCTTGCATCTTGAA
>NW_008777741.1:0-292 GCF_000715545.1 Opisthorchis viverrini
CTTCACTCCACTTCTACTTGCGTCACTTTTGCCCTATAGCTTGATAGGAACAACAGCCCTATCCTCAACATAACTTGAAAACATCTCATATTCAACCGCGACAGCACTCTCACCAACTCGGAGGTCCGTTAATGGACACCACTCGTCAGCGCTGGTACTCGCACTTATAAACTGCCTTTTTTGTAATCTCAGACACGTGTAAGCTGGCTACCGTTTTACGTCACCCAAAGGCTCTTTTCTTTGTCTGTGATATGGAGTTGGGCCTCTTGTGACTCGTTGTTCAAGCCAACGT
>NW_008777742.1:0-292 GCF_000715545.1 Opisthorchis viverrini
GGTCACATTCCCAAAACGTACCAACCCACACTGTGCATGAATGGCCAGTTTCGAGTGATGCAAAACCAGTGGGCAGTAAAATGAGAGGCAAACCCAGGGATGGTTCTCCGCAGGATCTATAACTAGTGACGAAACCTACGCGATTAAGGTTTGGAGCACTGCCACCTACTCAGTCGCGTTAACGGAGCGGGTCATTGGGTGGAATATGTGCCGGTTGCTGTTGAAAATCGTCAGAAAAGTTACAACAGTGCATGCATTGCTTGTGGATGGCTTACCGTGCGTGAAAATAGCA
>NW_008777743.1:0-292 GCF_000715545.1 Opisthorchis viverrini
GCCGTAAATGTGTGACAGGTTACATGTGATATGGCACCTGGTGTAACCATCTACGGTATTTGCATACTCTACCTCGCTTTACCTTCGATTCTATCTGGACAAAAGTATCCTCAGAGTGACTCTTTGATGGGTGCTTTGATGATCGATCTTTATTCGATATTTTCTGTAAAATAGAATTTTTGCTCACCTGGATAGCGGGACAATCAGACGAGGGCGATATTTTATATTCGAGAAATGTTTCATTAGAACCATCATGCTTCAGAAATGACATTGTAAATGACCGTTTGCCATT
>NW_008777744.1:0-292 GCF_000715545.1 Opisthorchis viverrini
TTTTTCATCTATTTACAGCAAACTGGATTCGACGAATTGGCTGACGGCAAACAAACTAGCCGTTGGAGGGAAATTCGATGCAACATGAACCAATAGGAGACCCAGTTTGACCAAACAAAGGATCAAGCCGTCGCCTGGAGATGGAGTGTCCCCGTTAGGCATAGCGGTCAGGTAAAGGCTAGCAAGAGATTAGATGAAAATGAATGTAAGGTTGGCGAAGCAAGAAAAGGCGAGGCAACACCATAGAAACAAGAAATAGTAGTTCAGAGAGACGAAAATAGAAAAATTAGTT
>NW_008777745.1:0-292 GCF_000715545.1 Opisthorchis viverrini
TGATGGGAGCGTTTGGTCCATCCGTATCAGTTTATCCAACAACGTCAGTCGACCGATCAAGTGTGTGGCATGAAATTTCGCAGAACTCAGAACAAATCGTGTCAAATGTTGAAGCCCACAGACAGGGAGGCACTGAGCAGCTGTAAATAAAGCGCAAGCGAATGGATGAAATAAGAAATGTGTGGATGAAAAAAAATTTCTCAGTGCGTGGATGAATATGGAAGTCAGCGAAGCCACGAAACAAGAGCACAAAGTATTTGGCAACTGCAGAGCTGCTAGGATGCAGGGCGAC
>NW_008777746.1:0-292 GCF_000715545.1 Opisthorchis viverrini
ATTTGCACACAATAGAATCCAACTATTATTCAGTTTACGAAGATAAAAGTATTCGTTAGTTTGAACATTGGAATGCCAGTACGCAAAAGGATGCAGAGATGATTTATGACGCAGCGCATACTGGTATTTTCGGCGCAAATAGAGACCATTCGTGGACTGAAAGACAGGTTAACTTTTATTCAAGATAGCATCAACCACCACTTTCAGATGACAAAATCTCCACAAAAAACCTCATACCACCAACAAACTATAAGTAGCTCGTCGGAAGAATAAACTTCACCCGATGAATGAA
>NW_008777747.1:0-292 GCF_000715545.1 Opisthorchis viverrini
TGTTCAAGTGTGAACTGAGCTCCTCGAAAATTCCGGATATAAGTCTGCTTTCTTAACTCAAACAATCGAGCCTCATACATGGATGTCTCTGGGTTTCCACCGAATATGGGTTGACAGCATGTGATAATAAAAACAGCTCTGTAGATCAACGTTTGGTGGACATTTTTGTGGGACAACACGGCGACATTTTGTAACTCCTGTGATTATACGTGGTTGTGGGTACACAAGCAGAACGATTCACATTAGATAAACACTGAATACAGTAGGCCGTTGCATGAGGTCAGCGTCAAAA
>NW_008777748.1:0-292 GCF_000715545.1 Opisthorchis viverrini
TAAATGTGTAAGCGAAACCACACACCGTATCAACGTTTCCGGTGAATGTACTGTCGCCCCCTCGAACCTGGAGATTTAATTTCATCCGTTTGCGTCATTTCCGGACGTCCGCACCTTATAAGGTAAGTGTTTCATTGCAAAGTCATACCCTGTCGTTTGCAATTCATGATAAGTGGCTTCCTGTCAAAAGTGGCTATACACCCAATCATCTCAAATTTCAATTTATCCCGTCTTCCGCAGTTGTGATTGCAGCAAATGAAGTGAATAATTGTTAAAAAACGTAAAGGAAGCA
>NW_008777749.1:0-292 GCF_000715545.1 Opisthorchis viverrini
TTCGTCGTTGGCCTGGGTCAGCGAATAAATACTAATCCAAATATGGCTATTCAGGATCTTCTAGACAGTTCTCACATGTAATGAAATTGCGGATGAATATGTTTTGATATCAGGATTAGCACATAAATTTTGTGAATGGCGGCTACATGCGCTAGCAAAATCAGAAGAAAAAAATCGGAGCACTTGATTAAATTTGCGTAATCTTAAATTTCGCCTTTCTTATTTTGTGTGTATTCAGACAAAAACGTTTGCGCAACTGACGAAATACGTAAAATTATAATGGAAGCAAAAG
>NW_008777750.1:0-292 GCF_000715545.1 Opisthorchis viverrini
TGATAGTCAATGAATAGCCACGAACTTTCAAGATGCGCCAGGAAGTTCAGTTTTGGAGAACAAAGTGCATATGAGAGTTTTTCTTCCTTATCCTATAGTTTGTAACTGTTCAGTTAGTGTTTGCTAATAGACAATTCCTCGGCGAAGGTTCCTCCTTTTTAAACGGGTACATGGGTAACGTGGCCAGAAGGTCAGCATGTGTCCCCAGCTGGACGATCCACGTTCTGTCCAAGGGAATTTTTCCCCGTCTCACCCCCTGATTGGACAGATTTTCAAGACCCGATCCACTACG
>NW_008777751.1:0-292 GCF_000715545.1 Opisthorchis viverrini
CCATCTCCGGTTCTGTACATAGTCTAGGGTTATGGAGATCTCTCCACAACAATCTACGTCTGCAGTATTCCCTTTGGCGGTACATTGTTCTGCGGATAGTCCCACTCTTGGTAAGGAACGCGTATTCGTGAACCAGGCGGGATTACACATGACAGAACTACTGCGCAGATCATGCAATAATAGGTGGGGTTTCTAGTGAGTGGTATTGCGTTTGTAGACGGTAAGGCTATGTAGGAAATGTCGTTTTGCCGACTGTTCTGTAGTTGGTGACATTGATTTCTGTGACTGTTTT
>NW_008777752.1:0-292 GCF_000715545.1 Opisthorchis viverrini
TCATTTTTGAGGTGATTGGGCTGGGATATGCGATGCTGTGAGGAGAGGGTATTTTTGCTAGCTGAGGGAATCCTCAGAGTTAGAACAAAGCTTAGATAAGATCGCAGGTATTTTTCCGATGCCGTTGGAGAGGCAATGTTGTGCAGCGCTTTATGCACATTCGAAGTTGTATTAATTTGATCGTAGCGTGACAGATTAGGCCAACGCACAAACCTGGAATGCTCGGGTTGCGTTTGCTTATTTGAATTCAAGTAACTTGTGTATTGTATTGGTCTGGCTACCCAATAAGTTA
>NW_008777753.1:0-292 GCF_000715545.1 Opisthorchis viverrini
CAGGAAATCAGATATGACAGTCTGTGAATTGCTACTTGGTTGTCCCGACCTGATCCTGGAATAGGACGGCTTACCTACTCTATGTGTTGAAGCCAGAATGGCAATCAACGCATCGACTATAAGGGGACTTCATAGGCAGCAAAGGATCAATTAGACTGCTGAAGGACATTAGACAGCCAAGATTACTTTACAGACACGGAAGTCACGATAGCGGGCAGCAGTGTAACTGGGTGCGTAGGCTGAGGAACATCAGAACATGGGTTCTGTGAGTGCCATAGACCTGTGTAAACAT
>NW_008777754.1:0-292 GCF_000715545.1 Opisthorchis viverrini
CTATTTGCATCAAACGGGGTGAGAATCGGCGATACTGCCCACTTTCAGGAAAAGCGGGCCTGTAGAGAGTGCGGCAATCATAAATACATCCGTTCGACCTCAGTCCAAACGAAGCCTTTCGCGTCTTTTGACTTTCACCGACTTATAGTGCCTCATGATGCATTGAGTCAAGACGAGCATCCGGGATTCCGGCATGCCTTGACCAAAACTTCACATATCCGCAGATACTAAACAACGTCGGATGTGAAGGACGCATAATTTTAGTATCTCTGGAGTTCCAAGTAGTATTTCA
>NW_008777755.1:0-292 GCF_000715545.1 Opisthorchis viverrini
ATGAAAATAAATTCTACAAACCCGAGGCAAATCAAACACAAATCTCGTGCTATCCACTTGACCCTTCAGAATAGCGGGTTCAAATGTGCAGCCAGTGTGTACCGGACAAGGGTCGCAGGTGCATCCTGCATCATCAATGCATCATAAATCCATGATTGACCATGTTTGACTGCAAAGGGTGGGTGGAGTGGAGATATTTGAAATATATGAAAAGTGCCTACCAATTTTATAAACCCCTTTATCAGCCGGAGGCCATCTTCCCTTTTAAAATGAATCCTGGAAGGCACATGAC
>NW_008777756.1:0-292 GCF_000715545.1 Opisthorchis viverrini
CACCAGTATCGTAACGGTGAATACTTGAGAAATGGCCAGGCTTTGGCAACAAAAATTTGCGACTAAACTGTGGACTACCCATATCCTTGGTCATCGCTACAAAGTAAACGGCCAGTGTAGGCCCGTTTTCATTCGGCAGGCGACGGGTGTCATTAGAACCTAAGCCCCAAATTCGGTGTCTTGAAGGATTCTGAATATCATCAGCTTGAAAATGTGAGTCAGATTCGTTCGGCTGTTTGCGCAAATGTAGCGTTTGCACCAAGCACCACCTTGTCTAGTATGACGTGAACAG
>NW_008777757.1:0-292 GCF_000715545.1 Opisthorchis viverrini
ATAAAATGGCTGGAGTACTTTAGCTGTCCTTGTCCAAAGTGCATGCTTTTATAGAAGCCACTTTGACATGCCTCAACACTGGGTAATTTTTCTAACCGCTCATCTGCTAATAGTCTGTATGTGATTGTGATATAGACTGTGATATAGACAGATTGTGAGAGATTGTGATATAGATATTGTGATGTAGACAGATAGTCAACCTATTCCATCAATGCCATTCACCACAGTGATAAACATGTGTGACTGACAAGTGCATATTCGTGTGGTCCGTCATTACCAGTATTGCATAGCA
>NW_008777758.1:0-292 GCF_000715545.1 Opisthorchis viverrini
ATTCACATGAGCAGTCTTCTAAGAAGACTGAAGCAGACTGAAGCAGTCTAAGAACAAACAAACGGGGTAGGGAGGAAGATTTCGGTCAAGCCTACCACAAGCATTCGATGTGGTTAGACCTCCAGCGCTCCGTCAGACAGTCTGTGCGGAAACTGACAGGTTGAATATCATCATTGGTAGTCGCCGTTTTGCTCATCGTCCCAATCCAAGCACCAGGGGGGTTGCATCGACCTCATCTTAATGGGTAAACTACACCAACACCATGCAGACTTTCCGTGGCATCCTTCATTCC
>NW_008777759.1:0-292 GCF_000715545.1 Opisthorchis viverrini
TGTAATTTTGGTTGGGTTTGCCGGTAGCTCAGCCTTCGCCCTTTAAACTTCTGCCCTATTCAAGCTATCTCAGAAATATCTCCTGTCCTCGTTCACCTTAATAAGGCGCAACATCTTCTATTCATCCACATACATTGAACTTCTATGAGAAGACCGTGGTCGGGCAAGTTGCCGAAAATTCTACTGAAGTTTGGGGATGCCGGATGCACCTGATTCCTCGATCAAGTGACCCCAGCTTGTTTTCACCAGTCAGTACAGTTTTTGAGATCACAACACCGTGAATCGATATAAA
>NW_008777760.1:0-292 GCF_000715545.1 Opisthorchis viverrini
AGTCACAACGGCGAGCGAATTCCACGAGTGAAGTTGTAATCTGAGCAGACGAGGATACTGTGACAGAGGAAGCTTGGTGTTCTGCTGTTCGAGGTAGCCGACGACCGAACTGGGCACATGGTATTCTAATACTAAAGAAGAATCAACCGCTTGTCCGTGTATTGATGATATCGCCTCAAGTCAATGGTCGATTTCGGTTGACTTTTCAAAAGTCACCTGATCTAGTATGGAAAAATACGCCCGACTTACCAATATCTCAACACACTGCCGGGGCACGAGATGGCTCAGTGGT
>NW_008777761.1:0-292 GCF_000715545.1 Opisthorchis viverrini
CTGCGTAAAGGTACATGCCTTGTGAAAATGATATCAAAGAACACTATTTTCAGCTATGCATCAGAGTGGAAACCCTCCTCGGCTCATGCGCACTTTCCGGTCAGGATGAATTCGGTGAAACACATGAAGAAATTGTCTTGAGTGAAAGTGGGTTATGTCGTTTGCGTTTCACATCTTACCGTTAGTTTTGTTATTGCTAAGAGTTTATATTTAATACACTAAACTTAAGGCATGGCTGCTTAGCCTAGTGAAATCTCCTATAGAAATTCATGTCTATACTGCGGCCATCTTA
>NW_008777762.1:0-292 GCF_000715545.1 Opisthorchis viverrini
TTTTTTACTACGAAACGGAATAAAGGGGCTTATAAGAGCGAAATCCCTTCTTGTCTGTACAACGTCCGCCCGTCGTGAAGAAGAAAAAAGGAAAATAGCATGGTAAAAGAAACGAAAGTTGTTTCAATTCGATGATCTTTCAACGCGCCCGAAAGAGTAGGGAAACCCTTCACATGAAAAGTGAATCATGAAGTTGGTGCATCTGTAGTTCGGCATGCCGTCTTTCACGGCATACAATGTACACTCGAAACCCCGCTGTTTGACGGAATGTGTGTGTGTGTGTGTGTGTGTG
>NW_008777763.1:0-292 GCF_000715545.1 Opisthorchis viverrini
GGCACAAAACGATAGTGCACAATAACACTGGTAAGGGCAATTGATATAAGAACGCCAGGTTCTTATAGTGGTTTGATTCAAGTTTGAACGACACTATGTGACGACGTGTTTTGTGAAAACGGTAGCTGAGTTCAGCGATATAAAAACAATTCCAATATTCATGACAACCCAAATCTCATATCGGTGGTGAAAGGCTCACTTTACTTCTAGGGAAGGAACATTGTGGATACAACACTTGTCTCAGAAGAACACAATGATCCTATATGTTTGTTTAAATTATAATCCCAGAATG
>NW_008777764.1:0-292 GCF_000715545.1 Opisthorchis viverrini
TTTCTCTAGTTTACTATGGCACCGAAGATCAGATGGGCACATTGTCATTGGTACTTGATTGGTTGATAGCCTCTACATTCTGTGGGCCTAAGACACATTCTTTTCCACCGAAAGACAAACCACGTATAACTCTACCGCCGTGTTGCACTCCTTGGTTCATTTTCGAAATAAATTAAGTCATTTAACTCAGCACTACGGTGATCCCTACCAAATCTGTCTGTGTCTAGTGATCAAAGTTAGGCCACCGTTGTATACATCCGGCAATCATGAGAGGATAGCCACCTGGTCGAGC
>NW_008777765.1:0-292 GCF_000715545.1 Opisthorchis viverrini
TCATCAGTAATATCCGCCGTTGCACTAATAAGTACAGTATTGTAGAGCCTGTACGCTAGAGAATGTAATACGGCTGCTAACAAGTCATGAATTGGTTTGCCAAAATACAACCGTTGTATTCAACTGTCATTTAGCACAACACCTACGGAAGAAGAGTACCCGCTCACCAGAAAGTGCGCTTTATGGACGTCTAATCAGGTCTTGAGAGACTTTTGGAGAAATAGTGGTAAATCACATATGAGGGGCGTACTCCGCAATCAGGATGCTTGACACGATTAGTGGAACATGGGAC
>NW_008777766.1:0-292 GCF_000715545.1 Opisthorchis viverrini
TAGCATCGATTTTCCACTCATGGCACTCTAAAATTCAGATCGGCAAATCTTGAGGAGGGGAATCACAGTGCTGATCAACCACTTGTGGCCGAACGCCTTAATATTCAAACTGCTAGCTAGGGGGTTGACGGTTCCACACACCCTGAAGCTCTGTATGATGCATATTGCTGTTTACATGTGTTTTCAGTGGACCGATATAATTTGGTTTACAGTGATTATCGGCCAAGGTACATTTTGCAGAGCTAAAAGTGTAAAAGCTGTCCGTTCAAGATGATTTCTCTGGAACTGTCTA
>NW_008777767.1:0-292 GCF_000715545.1 Opisthorchis viverrini
TTTGTTGACAACTGGTCAACGCAATTTAACTACTCATATCCCTGCGTACAATGCGGAAACATGCAGGAATTCTAAAATCGGCACGAGTTAGCTTCCGCTAAAGAAAATACTTCCCCTTCTGCCTTTCAAAGGTACGTAGCCAATGTTTGTATATTGTATGTGATTTTTCGCTGGTAAAAACCCATTTGCTCGCATGTTCGTTTACATTTCCTTCTCACTGCAGACCCTGCCGGTTAGTCTGATAATTTTCGCTGTTGAAAAATAACATATACATTTTATTTTGTGGTTTTCC
>NW_008777768.1:0-292 GCF_000715545.1 Opisthorchis viverrini
GGGGGAATTTTAAGCAGCGAAATTGTTGAAGATGTATGTTGAGAGAGGGAAGTCTTTTCTGACACTACCGGGCGTGCTGAACTCAGGCGAAAGCTTGTTATATACGCTTACCCGGCTATAGGAGTTTGCATACAGTGCCCTCATAAGTGATATAAATTTTGAAGGGATACTTCTGATCACCAGACGTCGTCGAACTTTATAGCGGTCGACAGAGTTTAGTGGACCAACGTGGGACGTTTCAAAGTATGGCGCTGTTCAAGGGTTGTAATTCAGTGAAATTACTGGTTACTAG
>NW_008777769.1:0-292 GCF_000715545.1 Opisthorchis viverrini
GACTCGCCGTTCTGGTAACACCACAGAGAAGAGTAAGACATCTGCTAGCTAATTCAGCGAAGTCAATTTATCAGATAGGCCCTCAGGTGAAGAGGAACAGCGCCTGTTAGATAAAGGATCAAATTTCGCAGCAAGCAAATACGTAATAAGCGCAGAAGAGACGACTCATGGATTTGAGTATTTGTATCAGAAGCTTCCTTCAACGGAAGCATAGAATTTACATTTGCAGGGGATATTATCTTAAAACGGTGGTTAAAAAAACACTGGGGCTCCAAGCTACGTGTTGACTGAC
>NW_008777770.1:0-292 GCF_000715545.1 Opisthorchis viverrini
TCTGAGTAGCATGACAGATGCGCGCCGTAGTAAGTCGCAAAATGGAGATTTTTGACCAATCGTGTTCGAGGGACATTCTCGGGGTATCTCATTTTGAATGGAGATGTTTACCGTCGGTGTATCGGCATTGTTCGAATCGCAGCTAATCCAAAGACGTTAAGTTCGAAGGCTTAGATACGTTCTTATTCATCGTCAAAGCTGTTCCTGAAATAAAATCGCGTCAAGAAAACATCATCCAGCTGTTCGACCGAAAATTCGGATCGACGAAGCTTAATCTGGTGTTAAAGGGCTG
>NW_008777771.1:0-292 GCF_000715545.1 Opisthorchis viverrini
TTACGTGTGCCGAGTGTAGGATAAACCATCTTTCAATCAAAATATTTCACTGAAACCACAAAAACCTTATTCAGAATCGTACATCAGCCCACTGTGTGGACCTTTATACGAGCTAAGAACGATTGGCGTTGTGAACATACGTCAACTTAGTATACTTCTGCGCTCCATATATCGGATACCCCAGACACAATCTAATTTATCCACCTCAAGTGATGTGGTAATCTCACAATGGCTGTTTCCGATGAGAGAAAAAATCCGAAACCATATATGTCCATACATAACCGTATAAGCT
>NW_008777772.1:0-292 GCF_000715545.1 Opisthorchis viverrini
ATTGGTGCATAAATCCAGCACCTTCAGTGTGCTGTCAAGTAATGGGGTAGCAAAAGCAGCTGTGCATTAGAGGTAACAGCTTGGATGCACCAGCGCCATTCAGAGGGCGACCGGTCCATATCTGACAATGTCTCTAGCCATTGATTGGGTCCGTCTCGGGGTCTCCATCCTGGAAGATGGCAATAGTCAGCGCAGCTGAGTTTGCTAGTAATGGCTTTCATACTTCGCTGCCAGGTCATTGTTTGACCGCCTCTGGTTCACTACCACCCTTCACGCGGTTGTGCGAAAAGAG
>NW_008777773.1:0-292 GCF_000715545.1 Opisthorchis viverrini
TGGGCCACTTCTGCCAATGTCATCAACCATTGGTGAGATGAGTCCAGGGGTCCCCATCCAGGGCAATGGCAGATGTCGACTCGATTGGGTTTACTGGTTGAGCAGCAAGTTGGGGTCTAGTAACTGTTTTTCTGCTTTTGAAACCGATCACCTGACCGATTGTTTTGAGTCTCCAACTCCAACAGTTCTTGTTCGGTGCTCGGGCGGTTGTCCTTCACGAGCACACGGTTCCTAGGCCTGAAAATTGGTTTCCCTCCCGTTGATGATTGGCGGTATAGCGTCATGGACAAGT
>NW_008777774.1:0-292 GCF_000715545.1 Opisthorchis viverrini
TCTTCCGACACAAGCGGCAGGCAATGAATTATATCCAAAGTATATGAAAATCTCTAACGTTCAGTTTATTCCAGAATTCCATATGACTACTGAATGTGTGCAGCAGCATGGCACGGCTTCTTCCGGTCATGCAAGATCGCTCAAAATACTCAAATCAATCCTGGTCTTTCCCATTAGAAAACAAACCACCTGTGTGTTCGAGCATTTTCGGATCCGGCCACACTCATGTAGCATACCGCGCATTATACTTGGAGAGATGTGTATGAATACCATGTAGAATCTAATTGGAAAA
>NW_008777775.1:0-292 GCF_000715545.1 Opisthorchis viverrini
GGTGCGTTGAGATGTTGCGAAGCGTGTTACCCATGCAGATGTTTTTGTGAATTTTGGTATTCTCAGTCTTTCAGACGAAGCCTCAAAATTCTTGATTTTCACTACCCACATAAATTGTTACTGAAACCACTGTGGCGATGCACGTTGTACGCGTATGGTGCTCGTTAATAAATATTCTGTGCAAAGCTGACGGACAGAAATCCATTTGCGTTACGCTTGTCTAGCCACAACCCAAGTCGTCAATGAACAAATACGTTAGTTATGGGTTACCTGAAACAATCGTGGCTGTTAA
>NW_008777776.1:0-292 GCF_000715545.1 Opisthorchis viverrini
ATGTTAGCCCAACTGCTACTGTGACGCCCAATCTCGGCACGCGAGTCACGTATCTGAGAGAATCAATCGGGACCTCGTTCAGGAAGATGGTATACTGATCACATCTTTGCATTACACCAAGCAGTTAAGCGGTTTCGCTCGACTTCAAAAATAGAGTTACTTCGAATTTTCCCAAATATAATTCACACATTTTCTGGTCACATTTCCGATCGTGTATTGGCTTACAATAGACCGTCAAAACATTAACCATAACCTGAGCTCATCAGTCCCACATTGTTTGTTAAATTTTATC
>NW_008777777.1:0-292 GCF_000715545.1 Opisthorchis viverrini
TGTCATTTATCAGATGATCATTCGTGACTGTAGCTTACACAGCGGTTGGACGCATATGACAAGTCTGGTCTAAATACCCTCTGATTTTAGCAACTACAGACCGCCCAAATCTGCACGTGGGCACTTGCGTGAATTAAACACTGATGCGCAAGTTGACGTGCGTACGATTGCCAAATCGTCAAACCTACGACCACAGAATTACTACGTGGGATTTCCATCCGGTCACTTCTATTTGTTTCGGGCCATCAAACAACGTAAGCGAAAGGATAATAATAGAAAACAAGACAAATCA
>NW_008777778.1:0-292 GCF_000715545.1 Opisthorchis viverrini
ATGATTTTTCAGTCAGAAATGCTTGAAACGTTTCCGGGGATTTCTAACTTCATGGAGAAAAATCTTTACGATACAAAGCAACCTTCCACTGTCATTACGATTTTTTTAATTAAAAGGGCTCCAGCGAGTACCCATAAACTGTTGCCTGGATTCAGCCTACCACGGTTGACTTTCTGGTCTCTGTCTCGCCCTGGTTTGCAGACATTGGAGCTCAGCTAAAAAAGAAATTCAATTTATTAGCTAAAATTAAACAGCCTCCGAATGACTGATTTTGAAAATTTCATTCTTGTAT
>NW_008777779.1:0-292 GCF_000715545.1 Opisthorchis viverrini
AACAGACAGGACTGGCCGGTGCGTCGTCTGTTAAATGTCAAAAAGTGCTTCACTGCCTACATATTCCCACTTAAAGCTGTTCTGCGATACGGTTGATGACTCCTTAAAATACATTTCTAAAACTTGTCGGTCGGGTTGGAGAAGCTTTAAAGCAAGAGATTCCAAACTTTTTAACCCAACATCGGTCTTCATTGACCGTGTGATAGATGTCTGATCCATTAGAGATCCTTCAAAAAGTTATGCTTTGAGTGTACTCTTACTAGCAATTTCGGTTTACCACAAATCAATCAGC
>NW_008777780.1:0-292 GCF_000715545.1 Opisthorchis viverrini
CTTAACCATACGGATCTTACATTCACCTTATACACGACACCTTCCAGGCCTTGGCGCCATCCCTTTTTCACCACATGCCAAGGTCCTGAGCGTCTGGATATCCAGTGAACTCAAAACGTCGCATGCTTGTTTTGAATTCTCCCTGAAAGCTGTGAAGATTTACACCCTTACTCCACAATCCTCTTCATCCGTCAACGTCCACCCCCTAAATTCCGCAAAGCTTATTTCGTGTGTGATGATCCATAACAAGTAACTCTGACAGGCGTTAAATCCCCGGCTCAAACGGGGCAAG
>NW_008777781.1:0-292 GCF_000715545.1 Opisthorchis viverrini
GAGTTGGGCGCTGACCACCTACTGAATTCGAGTGCATATCATACAGACAGAAACGCAATCAAAACCGACATCACAGTAGCATGTGCTTATGAACTACTCTCCTGCAAACTCCCTTTTAAAAGCTGACTTATTTTATACCAATGAGTCTCACCGGTACAGAACTTGCCATTCAGTTCACTACCCCAGATACTCAACCGTTGTTCCGCCTAATCTATCATAAAAGGCAGTTGTGTGGAATTCACTTCAGTAAATTTCTCCGCCATCCAATAGACAAATATGTGTCGCGCTGTAA
>NW_008777782.1:0-292 GCF_000715545.1 Opisthorchis viverrini
ACGTTCATATAGTTTTTCCGGAAAAAGGGAGACGAGGTTGGTTCTTGGTGAACCTTCCATGGGTAATAATACCCATGTATTTAGTTACTAACAAAGCACTCAAAACACCGACCAAGAATTTGTCATGCTAGGATATTCTGTATCTGATTTATGCATACATCTACATAAATTTATCAAAATTAACGACCTTTTTCTGTCTCCCCAAGCTTACATGCATTCCGGAAGTTTATCTCTGCTCAATTGGCAGTGCAAACGGTTAAAGACGTCAGATAATAAAGTCGATTTCAAAATT
>NW_008777783.1:0-292 GCF_000715545.1 Opisthorchis viverrini
AGCCTTGTGTCGGATGGAGACGACCCAGGAATGGTCAGTCGATCACCTGGCATCATGACATAAAAGCCTTTACCAGTCAACTCATTCACGTTTGTAAATGCTGTCTTTCCCGATAGGGATCGCGGGGCAAGGTAAAACATGTAGCTAATGATCCTGACAGATTGGTTGTGTCGCGCAGCCAATGGCTCAATCCATTCAAATAATCATCTATAAACTGTGTACCATAGGCAGCTGTTACAGTTTCGATCACCTGAAAGTGGGAGATGCAGCCAGATAGTATGTTTAGTTAGTT
>NW_008777784.1:0-292 GCF_000715545.1 Opisthorchis viverrini
GGGATTAACTGTTTTCTTGTTCATTTTGTACCCTGTACTGGAAACAAGCAATTAGTTTTTATTACGTCATTGCCTCGCTTCTTCAGTGATTCTTCCAGTTGCTATTCGATAACATTTAGTTTATTCAGATCCGCTGTACACTGGTGCATACCAAGTCCTTTTGTTGCAGTAACCCACTGGCGGGCTCCCAGATACGGTAATTGGGGTCCTGTTCATTCAAGGTGGTGAGGATGTAACATTTGTGCCAGGTTTTTTTTATCAAGTGGCTTTCCTGATTGTAATTTCTATGTTA
>NW_008777785.1:0-292 GCF_000715545.1 Opisthorchis viverrini
TAGACTGGAACCAAAGAAATACGGGAAAACTGAATTCCTGTACAGTCTGCTGCCTGCATGATGCCGCACCAAAAGATTCGTGCTTCAAAGCGAGCAACGGCTTAACTTTATGAGTGAAGATGGAACGTTGGGTACCTATTGCCAAGTGAATCACTGGTGCGGTAATAATACAGTACTTTAGTGGCTAGTCATGAGCGCAAAACCTACGGTTTCTAAATATTCAGATATTCAACCATGTTTTACTACTCTACATCGTTTTGCGCTTACGTCCGGCTAATGCTTCTACGCTGGA
>NW_008777786.1:0-292 GCF_000715545.1 Opisthorchis viverrini
GTGGATATAGTTACTTTTCTTCTTCTCCTAATGGAGTCGATCGGAAATGATCTTTACTCAGTGGGCGTTTACTCTCTAGGTGCACTTTAAGGGACTTACTGAAGGGTGTCTATTTCTGAAAGAGCTGTTGTCAAATCAACCTTGGAAACAAACACATTTAAAGCGTTTCCTAATTTGACTTGTGTAACAAATCTGTGGGGAAATTTGACCCATTCGGAGTAGTTAAATGGTTCACGATATCTGTGAAGCGCTTGAATAGCTACTAAAATATGTGTGGTACACTTACTGCCTA
>NW_008777787.1:0-292 GCF_000715545.1 Opisthorchis viverrini
GGTACGGCCACCGAAATATGCAAACAAATAGTAGTTACTGACCGACATAGCACTGAACAGAACGACAACAAAAAAGAATGGTTGGGTCCATTCTCCACAAAACGCCTGACGGCTCGCTAGTACACATAAGGGCAATCCTTTCATCCTCGTATATGTAAAGTCAGTTGTTAGGCTCACCAAATGACATCAGTATGTACACTGAAAGATATCTCCACAGCTGGGCTTCATGTTCGGAAACCTTGGTTTTGGAATCAACTGAAGTATCGTAAGTTTTCTGCCTTCTAGGTTCTAA
>NW_008777788.1:0-292 GCF_000715545.1 Opisthorchis viverrini
AGTTCTAAGCCGGTGGGCTCCGCCTTGAGTCTGCAGACAACGCTGCAAGTCAGTATCACATCCCACTGAGAATTCGTCACTTGCCAGGTTAATGGACGTCCGGTCCGACTGCACATGGGCACTATTATATTGGAGAAGCTTTGGCACACACTTGGGCGACCGCCAGTCCGACGGTCTACCAGAAATGCCATAAGTGTCTGTGGTGACGACCTGCGGCTTTCTGAGGAATTGCAATGCTGCGAGAACGAAATTCATCGAGTCGCGTTACGTGACCACCCAAATGAACCTTCTT
>NW_008777789.1:0-292 GCF_000715545.1 Opisthorchis viverrini
CAGATAAAAGCAGATGACACAAAGTCTTAGGACTACCGTGGGAGATGACGGTTTGTGACGTACAATTGTAGGCCTCACTAAAGTGAAGTCCTTTTTGTACTAGGCACTTCACTATGTCTTACTGATGAATTGGGAATCGTATTAAATTGCTGTCACTGTCACTGACCCACGAAAAGAGACCATATTTTTATCATGGACGTCATTTCACATTCTGTTGCATGAACAAGTCAGCAGAACCAACGTGCACTGCTTATCTTAGAATGACTGTCCAACTCTCAGTACTCGTGAATTT
>NW_008777790.1:0-292 GCF_000715545.1 Opisthorchis viverrini
AAGTCTACCATATTATTTTACGCTATATTCACCTCGGAAATGATTTTCAATGGACCATTTTACGGATACAAAAGGGCAGCTGTGAGTTGTTTGTGAAGTGCAAAGCTATGTTCAGCGACCGCAGCCACATTGTTTTTCGTTAATGGAACACTAGACGGTGTGCGGCCGTCTCAACAGTTGTAGTCGTTCGTTACGTCTTTCCCTGGAAGCAACTTAACTAAAGTCACGACTGAGCCTTAGATTAAAAGTACAGGTGAGTAATCATATTGTCTATCATAACTTAAAGAGGTGT
>NW_008777791.1:0-292 GCF_000715545.1 Opisthorchis viverrini
GATTCGATTGCAGCTCGATACAGCTTCCGATAATACTATTGTTTTCCGACGAACTTGGAAAAAGATTGGGTCACTAAAAGTGAGACCGACTATGAACACTACCAGAAATGCTTCAGCTGGTAAGCTTCAAATATTCGGTGAATTTGACTGTCAGATGGAGCTATCAAGCCACCGTGATTGTGGTATTGTCCTTCTTGCTGCTTGTGAGCCTCATCTCCTGGGCGTAGATCGATCGCTGGCACCTTTCAGCATTGCCGATCGACAACTTGTGCATATCAAGACCAACCCAACC
>NW_008777792.1:0-292 GCF_000715545.1 Opisthorchis viverrini
CAAAAGAGCTCCTCAACGCAAGCAAGAAGCGAGCAATTACTGTTCTCAGTCAAAGAGATTTTTGTCACGTGGTGATCGAACGCCAGCCGCTTCTGACTGTCTTTGGATACCCTTGAGCAGGGATTCATCCCGCATCGGAAAACCAGAAACCGCCTACGTCATTCATGACCATAGTCAAACACATATGGACATGCGTTCTCAATTTTACGATCAGTTAGAATCAATTCTTCCACATGGCCCTTGCCCACCTCTTTCAAATGTCAGCCAAACAGCGGGAATAAGTACACGTGTT
>NW_008777793.1:0-292 GCF_000715545.1 Opisthorchis viverrini
TACCAGACTCCTTTTAATTTGTCATCTCTGCTACCAGGTGAATACTTGTTTTTCCCAAATTCTTCCGTTCTTTTATACAGCACAGATCCATTTAGTCATTTTACTGAGCGGTTGACACCCATATCTCATTGGGCCAGAGAGGCGTATCGTCAGTGCTATCCCCTGGATTGCCTGTTTCATGCACGAGTAAATGGTGCTTCTCAACTTGTTCCAGCGATCTCTTGGAACAATCAGTTC
This sequence comes from Opisthorchis viverrini, assembly GCF_000715545.1. NCBI lineage: Eukaryota > Metazoa > Platyhelminthes > Trematoda > Opisthorchiida > Opisthorchiidae > Opisthorchis > Opisthorchis viverrini. The sequence continues at coordinate 238 of NW_008777793.1, forward strand.
CGAAAAGATTCGCTATTTCTTCAGCTAATGTACCCATTTGTTGAATTCAAGAAAA
>NW_008777794.1:0-292 GCF_000715545.1 Opisthorchis viverrini
ATTTTCCAGTACATACCATTCAGGTAAAATATGGTGACAAATTTATAGTAGTTCATAAATATCATGTCTGCAGCCAGGCGTTTCAGCAGCGTTTGGTTTTGCCTCATGAAAGTTCTGAGTACTTAACCGAAATGATTTCTAAACCTTGTTATCCAACAAGCTAAAAATACTCGCAGTCGAAAACGGTTGGCCGGTTTATAATAAATATGGACGATAACACAATGCCACAAATGACATGTATGGCTCTCATCCCAGACGTAATCAACAACCGTTTGAACAACGTCTCTTTCAT
>NW_008777795.1:0-292 GCF_000715545.1 Opisthorchis viverrini
GGCTATGGTCCAAAAGTAGTGCTGGCCAAAGTAGATTGCTATCTACACAGTCAGACAACTGTTCTTTATCGACGTTTTTTGTCGTTTTATGCCTTAAGACAAGTGGGAAATTAAAATACGGTGCTTTAAGAGGGCAAAGAAATTCTCATACGTTTACCATGATTTGAAGCATGTACGGAACCCGTATCTGTGAAATTAGGCTCTACAAAGAATAAATTCTTTCATTTAAATCGAATATTCCATTCCCCAGGACTTTTTTATTAGGCTTCCATTCGTCCTGCAGTAACGGTAA
>NW_008777796.1:0-292 GCF_000715545.1 Opisthorchis viverrini
TCCGAATAGGAGGGACTGGTCAGAGTCACCAACATTCAATCACAATTTCTAGCTCTGAAGCAAGAATACTACTCGCTGTGTGAGATGTCGTCAACACGTGACCATACGATGTGACCACCCTGACTGAAGGACGAGTGGCGCTGTGTCCTGAATGATGATGGTTTGTTGATCATACTACTGATCAGGCTGCCAGGCAGTAGGCCCACGACTCAAATCTACCTACAGCATAGTAATTCACCCTGATTCCAAACAAGTATATAGAGCGCTTCTCTGTTTCTTCCACACTTCACTT
>NW_008777797.1:0-292 GCF_000715545.1 Opisthorchis viverrini
AGACCGTATGTTCATATTCATTCTGCAAACATATGACAAAATGCGATGCCTTGCAAATTTTAGAAAACTGATTGGTGAACGATGCAAGATTTGGCAGTCCTCAGCGATTGCCCGAGAACACAGTTTTCGTCAAATGCAGCCTTTACTATCAGCGGATGTCATCAGACCTAGTACTAGGTCTCTGTCTTCCCAGCTATCAGCAGCCTATATGGCTTGCCACATAAAAGCACTCCGTCGTTCCAATCAGATGTCATACACAATGAACTGAAGGATACTCGGCTGCCAACTTTCT
>NW_008777798.1:0-292 GCF_000715545.1 Opisthorchis viverrini
TTTCTAGACTGGTCTAAATTCTCTAGTGAGGAAACGGTGCATCATAAATGCACATAATATACTGGAATTCCAGAGGCATTCCAATAATCTTGTTCTAGCTATGGATTACTATCAAAGAGAGGGAGTATTTTATTCAGATAACTAATTTCAAACAGACCGTAAACGTGTTACACTTGCCAAGGGCTTGCATGGTAAGAAATAAAGTTTTTCACTTTCTCTCTCAATTTACACTTTGGGGACTCTAGGTTAAAACGGCCCACCTAAAGATTGTGGGTGACTGTACTGTGTTTCA
>NW_008777799.1:0-292 GCF_000715545.1 Opisthorchis viverrini
ACTAAACTGAAAAGATTGTTGTCAATGTCGTAGCAACTCATCTGCTACTGAATGGGTTCACCAAGTTCCGAGAAAAAGCAACCAACCTGTTATGTTTGTGGGTTACTCAATCTATAAGCCAGGGCAATGTTGACCGCTTATTTAATATCGGCGACAAGGTTTTGCGCATAATTTTATAAGTCATTTGGGCGATCCGGTCTTCCAGTGGATCATTTGTGATTCACAAACCGTAATCGTGGACGCGGTTGATTGTGGAGTACACCAGTAATTTGTCATTCAGTAATGCATTCGC
>NW_008777800.1:0-292 GCF_000715545.1 Opisthorchis viverrini
ATGCTATGTATTCGTCTAACTCTATCACATTAGTTTTGAACTAAAGCCATTCTGTAGCTAGCAGCACTTCAACGCACACTCCAGCTTAGTGTGCGTCGACCCGAATCAGGTCGGCGCGTGCCCTCAGATCAGGTGCTATCGTCGTACGGGTATCCACAGGTCTTGTCGACGGCTCACCTCAGAAGGTCTCGTCAACAGGCCAGTCAACCGCTTATCAATAAATCCCCCAATCCTGTACAGACCGCACGTCGGAGCTCGTCATGCAGGGCTGGGACCTTCTTGAGTAGGCAGG
>NW_008777801.1:0-292 GCF_000715545.1 Opisthorchis viverrini
CACTGCACAACTGCAACAAGGTAGTTGTGTTCCTTGTTGACGAGTCCTTTTGCAGCACTGAGGCACTGGACCCGGAATTGAAGTTGATTACAGTACACTCATATCTGGATAAGGCGTGTGTCGAATACGGTATCACTAGAGCTTCGTCAACCTACCGTTAGCCTGACTTGAATCTCAACCGGTTATGTGGGTCAGCGTGATTCGAGTAATTCAAAATAAAGCGTGGGTATTTGTGACCAGGACGAAAATAGCAATATATTTGTACGCGTCTTTGTAATGTGTTTTTCACGGG
>NW_008777802.1:0-292 GCF_000715545.1 Opisthorchis viverrini
GCCTCTTGGATAGTCTGCAGTCAGACGTGTGTGCACTGGATCGACTCGAATTCTACCGCGCCAGGTAAACCCCAGGGTATGGGCGGTAGTGGAAATGCTGGTGATCGAATCAAACCAGCCCACACTCTGTGCACAAACCCAGTTGTAACCGTAGGATTGAGCAGGTGACTTGTGCAAATTAGCCAACCAGTGTGTAGAGCTACTATTTATCCGTATAACTTGCATGCTTTGGTTCACGAATGAAGCTAGGAAAAGAAAGGTTATGTCAGGACGCACCCAGACATGGAAAAAG
>NW_008777803.1:0-292 GCF_000715545.1 Opisthorchis viverrini
TAAGGCAGGTTTGTGCACTAAAGGAGCGCCACCCACCACTCATCCAGCAGTACGGGTCCATCGCCAATTGCCGGTGGTTCTGAGCTTGGCCCTTATATCCAATGAATTAAAAAATTGCACTGCGCTCTTCTGTTTGTTGCCGCTGGTGTTGGATTAGCTTTGGCTGAATTGTTTGTCTCGCAACTCCGTAGGAACTACAGATGAAATAACGCCCTTTGTCCGCAGAAGAAAACAATATACCTAGGATAGCCGGAAGATACTCTGCATGCATTGACGTGCATAACTGTAGCTG
>NW_008777804.1:0-292 GCF_000715545.1 Opisthorchis viverrini
ATGAAGTGAGTGTGCAGTTCACTGTGTCATATCTCAGAGATGAGATCACGAGGTCATTTTTTCAACACACTAGTGTCTGTGACGACCCACCCTCTCGAGACGTCCCGGGTGTAAGCTTTATCAGGAAACTGTGGAGCTTCTCTAGGATGCCACCATCCTCCTGATAGGATGGAATTTGTCAGTGTTGTGGATCGATATCTCAACCGATATTTCTTCCTGTAGGTGAAGACAGTCTGTGCCGAAATTTGAGAACATTGTACGTTTGCTTCATTCTTAGTGAGAGTCATCAGTG
>NW_008777805.1:0-292 GCF_000715545.1 Opisthorchis viverrini
CACATTAATAGAGCACGAAAATATACGCCAGTGGTAAAATACACCCATGGGCAACGTGGATTGATGCAGGACCAGTTTAAGCGAGGAACTCAGCCGAGCCTTCTGTAAAACCAGTGTGGTAGGTAAGGGTTTTTTCCCTTTTTACAGCCAGGCATGAGCCATCCGTGTTCATTTGGACCCACTTAGTTTATTGTCATTACCGGCTAAATAAATCAAAATCGTAAATGCGGAATGCAATTTTGATTATCATATTGTCCCGTGTGGGATTGCGCATTAGTTAATATTGAAGGGA
>NW_008777806.1:0-292 GCF_000715545.1 Opisthorchis viverrini
TTTTCCACAATTCGCGACTTCTTGTGCATTAGGCAACGTGTTCACAGTCGTTGGTGTTTTTTGACCTTGAGGATTCGCTGTCTTAAACAAATCACCATAATAGGTAATTTGCAGTAATATAGGAACATACACATTGTGCATAGACATTCTACACAATGGAGTGGCAAGCCTGAAAATGTTGCAGCTTTCGAGAAATCAGCTCAAATGTGCGAATACTGAGCTGCTGGCGAGATTCAAGGTAAAAAGCAGCCAACGAAAAACACTCTTTTCTAGCCAGTCTACATGACAAACA
>NW_008777807.1:0-292 GCF_000715545.1 Opisthorchis viverrini
CGTGTACGTATTTTAGAAAGAATATTTTCCACAGTTATAAAGTTACTCCTTCCTTCTTGGTTTGTTAACTTTCATTCATTTGTACAAGAGCACAATCATTCCGTCAACCAAAGACCACCCACAGAGCTCGAACAAGCTTGGTCTGTTCACGGAGCTGACTTACCCTTGAAGTGACCGGGTGGATTGAATGCTTTCGTGAAACAAGCTTCCATGTAACTACTTCCTTTAAGGAGGGCTAATACCACAGTTTTTCGCTCTATAATCAAAGGACTTCTGGGATTCCAGGAAAAAC
>NW_008777808.1:0-292 GCF_000715545.1 Opisthorchis viverrini
CAAAAACTGCTACATTGTTGACTACGATACTTACATTTCGTGGATTTTGAACTATTATCTGTCGACATATTTGTCGGCTTCTCAAAAATTAGGACACTGCATCAAATAACTTAACCCGATCTACGTCATGGTATATGATATATCCTGCAAATGTATAATTTGAGTTCTCTCGCTCCTCCACTACTTAGTAGTAACACTTGGTTCTGTGGAATGCGCGAACATAGGTACAGAATCTTGAGGTTTCAAATGAGTTTTGTACACATAATAATATGTTCCGTACTAGTGTGGCTGG
>NW_008777809.1:0-292 GCF_000715545.1 Opisthorchis viverrini
CTACCTTTAAATGATGAGGAGATATTGGTTGTAGTAATGCAATCTCCAGGATAGTCCTTGTCAGTCTTATGGTCGGCATCCACTAGGACGCTTGCAGTAACTTCACCAAGATCAACAACCTCCTCAGTCTAGATCGTCTGAGAACAAAACAACCTCCCGTAAGCGGTAGGATTGTAAGCACTTGTTTGCGAGAACATTAGCATTCCGAGGTTCCGCGATTTTCTATGCGGCTTGGGGTCGTGTTCAACCTGAAGCTCTGTATGATGCGGCCGTGTCAAGACTTCTCCCTACA
>NW_008777810.1:0-292 GCF_000715545.1 Opisthorchis viverrini
TTTCTGAGGAACTTCATTAAATTTTCGGGGCCTTCGGAAAAGGCCTATTACTAAAAGGACACAGTTAAAAGCACCCTCGTTGACACCAAGTTCTGAAAGCTGCCCCCAAAAATGTGACTTTCACGGGAAATTAAATTAACGTGATTGTCCCTTTGCTCTGGGCAGCTGCACAGGTCATGCGGTGAAGTGCATGAACCAACAGCCCCATAACAAATTTAAGTACCTTAAGTCCTTGTGCGGTCAACCAGAGTACCAGTCAAAAGATATTGCCCGTCCCGATGGTGGGCTTTCT
>NW_008777811.1:0-292 GCF_000715545.1 Opisthorchis viverrini
GCTGTGGTACGTGTGGTGCTGATGGGAAGAAAAGTGATGACCTTGTTCGCACAATGGCATAACGAGAGTCAGGTCGCTGAGTGCAGAAGGGAAGAGAAAAGTTATCTGGAGATCTCCATCACTGACTGATAACCAAATTGTCCAAATGAGCCCACGACTTTCTTGCAATTGGTGGCCTACAGGTAACTGGATTTCACAGTTTATGTTAAAAGTTCTTATTGGCCGGGAGCAGACAATGATCGGGACACAACCGAGGCAATCTCTTTTCATAAAGGAAACTCACAAGGTTGCT
>NW_008777812.1:0-292 GCF_000715545.1 Opisthorchis viverrini
TTAGCCCCAGATATACTCTTTTCTGGTGCCTAACTTATAACCCAGCTTGAGGGAAGGTATGGTATTTGCCCTTGCAGTATGGAAAGGGGAGTAAGCGACTGTGGAGAACTGCCTTCATGCTGCAAAGCTATACAAATTTCCCGTAGAATAAAGATATTTATGAGTAACCCTACAAATACGATTTAATCCATTAATTCAAGCCCACAACTGTGGAAAACACTTAACTAAACTCATATGACCTAAGGGTACGCTCGATGTCGTGTTTGAAAAAACGATATGTAACAGCTTTTTT
>NW_008777813.1:0-292 GCF_000715545.1 Opisthorchis viverrini
ATTGTACATGCTTATGCTTCAACTAACTGCAGCTCTGAATCTGCCAAATAGCTTTTCTACAGCGGGCTCGGACTTCGGAAACTGTGCTTGCTAGTGACGAACGCACCTTGTATATATGTGTGCTGATCACAGACAGTTTCTCTTGTATTTCCGATTGCCAGAGCAGCGGATGTCTCTTGACTTAATTTGAACGCCCCCGTCGGGTGGCATGACAGGCATGCACTGAGTGTTACAGCTGAACGGTCATTGTCACAACACAAACCGTACAATAAGGCTTTCAAATAAGTCATGG
>NW_008777814.1:0-292 GCF_000715545.1 Opisthorchis viverrini
CTTGCCACTGTGAAATTACGACAACGCCAAAAGGAATGCGAGTGAGTGATGGAGCACCACCTCCCAATCGCGTTACTTGGGAAAAAAGAAACGCCCAGCCATTTTCCCAGCGGCGAGTATCGTTCAAACAAGATGGCACAGGATTGGAAGTGGGAGGCCCTGTACAGGCGTGGAGTGAACCCATTCCACAAATTAGGCTTGGAGCCGTTAGTGCGTGAATTAAACAACTGCACGAAATATATGAGCAACGCAGTCACTTTTCCTAGTCAGCAAGTCGTAGATATGGCAAGTG
>NW_008777815.1:0-292 GCF_000715545.1 Opisthorchis viverrini
TTCTTGTCCTGGGGAGTGCCTAACTACCTGAAGGAGAAATCTTATAGACTCCAACCATGAAGGCGCGAATATCACATCACTCAGTTTGACCATCACTATCCTCGTTTCGCTTTGTCCGACTATACATGATCGCTTACGAACCTACTAACAATAAGTCAGTAGTAAAGTCGTTTCGCGAATATAAAATGGTGTAATCTTGCGTTCAATGGTGCTCCTCCTTTTAAGAAATCGGCGCTGCTCCCAACGAAAAGTTGGTCATGCTACTGTTCAGCTGTAACACCCTTTATGTGCC
>NW_008777816.1:0-292 GCF_000715545.1 Opisthorchis viverrini
TTGAAAAGACCTTGCTGAAAACATGTTCGGCAAGGTTCCTATTATAAATGAGAAAATTCAGAATAATTTAAATCCCTTCATTCTGCATTAGCAATTTTTCTTTCCCTGAGAATTCTGCGCGCCTTCAACCTTTCTTCAAGACCTTCGGATACGTGATAATGCCGCTGCTTTTAATGAGTAGGTAGGGACCTGGGAAATGAGTACAGAATCACGCAGCGGTTCACGCTTCTATGTAAGGAATCGAAGCATCAGTGTTGAAAACCGACGTTATGCTGTCGATGACGATGATGAT
>NW_008777817.1:0-292 GCF_000715545.1 Opisthorchis viverrini
CAACGGACCAAGCAGGCATTGCCTGCTGTATTGCGTTTGTAGGGATTATGGTTGAGCGACTCTGTAAAATATTCCTTTCGGATGGTATATTTGACCAGTAGTAATGCACATTTAAAGAGGCATTACAAACAGCAAGTTCTAACGTGGTATGCAAATCCTGTAGGTGATGTCCTGCAAGTGATGTCCATCTTTGTATCCACGCCGAACATTCGTGAACTAAGCAGCTGGTTTTGAGCATATCCCAGAGGAAACTTAGTATGAAAATTTCATACCTGTCTAGCAGTTAGTCAAG
>NW_008777818.1:0-292 GCF_000715545.1 Opisthorchis viverrini
CCTGTGGAGGTTTACTATGTATATAGTTTAGCCGATCAAATTCACGAGCGTTTTGGAGGTACGAGTATTTTTACCTATTTTCTAAAATAATGATGGCAACTTGTGAGTCGACCGGACTGCTCATTGCTGGTCCTCGTGTAGGTGGGTGTGTTGCTGGTGATGATGAGAATTCTCAGTCAGTCATCCGTAATTGTGGTGATCACTTCAGCTCTTTAATCCATCTGCTTTGCCTCTACGAAATCACTTATCTAATAACAAAACATAGCGCCTGGTAACAACCTAATGGATTCCA
>NW_008777819.1:0-292 GCF_000715545.1 Opisthorchis viverrini
ACAACCTTGCTTACTGGGCTTCGACTCATAAGATCTTTCTCCGTTTCCCATCCACAGATATTGTCGTGAACTGTCGTAACTTCAAGGAATCACTATCCTCTGTCTCTACTGCTACTACTATTCCTATTCCTTACTCATGCCCCTCTTCACAAGCTTCTAACTTCGGCTGTAGTTGTCCAAACGCCCCGCAAAACCTTTATTCGTTCAATCTGGTTTGTCACCGGTTTAGGGTTATATGGTCCTCCAGCTGAAAGGAGATTATCTGTGACCCTGTATCGGCCTGACTCCATCT
>NW_008777820.1:0-292 GCF_000715545.1 Opisthorchis viverrini
GGTCATCTTATAAACTCAGTTGGCCACATGAAGGTTGTCCGAATCAAACCCTCACCAACTGCTCATTTGGCGCGAGCAGCGAATGACCCGTGTGAAGTTAGGGAGAGGATAGACGATAGGATCCTCCGAAAAAACTTGCGGATAAATTTTCTTGAGAGAAAGCAACTGAAATTCTACCTTTATGGTAGATCAAATTGCAAGATTTGGGTGAGTTGGGAATATAATTATTGGTTCACTTATCGAAGGTAGCTATGTGGTATAACAGCTTTATGTTTATGATGGGTTTATCCAG
>NW_008777821.1:0-292 GCF_000715545.1 Opisthorchis viverrini
TGCTCACAAGCAAGCATAACATGAAAAGGTCGAGAAAAATCACTCTAATGACCAAGAGGTGAGGTTGAGTTCAGAGGTTTATATGGTAAATTAGGTCACCGCGACACCTGGCAGCAGAAAGTAGTAAGTAGCAGTGTCTAAACTGGGATCGGCGCTGTCTAAAAGAAAACGATAAACTTTGAACTAAAGAGTCCAGATGCACGTAGTGTGAACGAAAAGATAAATCTAGTCTAATAAGTTATTCCCTTGCCCTAGGGTGCTCTACAGGCTGGGCTACCGAAGACGCCTGTTG
>NW_008777822.1:0-292 GCF_000715545.1 Opisthorchis viverrini
TTAAACGTCAGCCACAAGTTCCAAGTGAGTGGCAGCGATAATTGGTCGAAGTACTTGGTCCACTATTTGTTGTAACTTGCCGAATAGTCACGCAACTATCAGGGCTTCCTGCTCCACTCACTATGATATACCGAAAGCTACTGTAGCTCCAGACAGCCCCTTATGGATATGCATGGGATTGCTGAAACTGTTATCACAACGGTTAGCACAGAATGTTCCACAAAGTCATGCTGGAATCTCCGTGAGGGAGCGAGAATCCTCGAGCTGAGAATACTCGATCTAGATTGGCTGG
>NW_008777823.1:0-292 GCF_000715545.1 Opisthorchis viverrini
GAGGGCACCGCGGTGGAGCGGTCTTAATTTAGAAGTGGAGGTGTCCTCTCTTAGGAGGGGAATTTCAACTCAGTACGTTAGCAGAACAAGCCATCAACTCCCAAGGTTTCTGGAAGCCTGGCCTCCTAATTTGTGGGATATTTGAGAAGCCGAACCATCAAGACTAACCACATGTATTTGCCAAGCACCCCGGAAGTCTCCGGACTGTTCTGTGAGATAGGATCCTGTGAAAATCCAGAATTTTGTTTACCCCAAAGATGGAAAGATGTGTGGTTTTTACCTTGGTCTCGTC
>NW_008777824.1:0-292 GCF_000715545.1 Opisthorchis viverrini
AACAATAATCCAATCATGGTTGTCCAAGGTCTTCTTCCGAAAAGGTTCCGAAGAGAGTCTGAATTGTTTTGATACCAGAGGAAGCATATCAAACTCGCTGACAACCGCTGAAAGCGCGAGCGAAATGAGAAGAGAGAGACGCTGCACGTGACCATGTATGAATTGCGTCCGACTGTGCAAGTGCACAATGTTGTGGCCTTTTCTTATTCCAACAAAAAGACGGCTATGTACTTGACAAAACACGTAGTGTTATGATGGAAGCAAAATAGAGGTACAAAACACCACACGGCCA
>NW_008777825.1:0-292 GCF_000715545.1 Opisthorchis viverrini
ACAGTCAACGGAATGACTAGAACACACAAACAAACGGAGACCATATCACGGTTGTGTATCCACCGCGTACAACTCACACAGGACCACAATCCTGTAGAGCAAAGTATGCGGATTATCAGTCTAGCACTGCCCACACGCATGGGACACGTGCGAACAACCAATCGCATAGAACCAAAACCAAAACATTCACAATTAAACATGGGATAGGAAAGCGGCACACGGCTCCAGTCACACGATCAACACACTCACCGACTATCGGACGGGTTCATTCGATGTGGGCCGCGCGGAGCAC
>NW_008777826.1:0-292 GCF_000715545.1 Opisthorchis viverrini
AAACTTGAGATAACGGTATTCATAAAAGGATACAAAATCAGTTTGAAAGAACTTGGTTTGATGCTTGCCTTTAGATTGCAGCCCATTTACATTAGTAGTTAAAAAACTTCCGATAAGGTTCATAATTTGAGACGTTTCAGAAGAAACCACGCAAACGTTTGCTAACCCTCTGACAGCTTGCAGCCGATTTGGCCTTTTTTATAGCACATCGGGTAGGCGCAGTTTCCCTGTGTTTCCGTCAACATAATGTTCTACTTGGGATATTATTTTAGGGTTTGACCTCAACAAAAAT
>NW_008777827.1:0-292 GCF_000715545.1 Opisthorchis viverrini
TACATGTATACGTATTCGGAATATGTGATGACTCATACTCAGCATGGTTGTGGTTTTGTTTGAATTTCAGTACGGCTACCTATTTGAGGCAGCTCTTTTGGCTGCAGATAACACAAGAATAGCATGCGCCACACTGAAGCTGGTCGCTCAATAGAGGAGGAAACGTTTATCTGCGATTGTAATGTGACATTTATTTTGAGGGTTTGTGATCGGCCCAGACGCGGATTCTTGTGGTGATACTTTTGATTTTCGGAAAGAACGGGTTTGAAATTGTATAACTGATAATTTGTTT
>NW_008777828.1:0-292 GCF_000715545.1 Opisthorchis viverrini
GGTAAACATTACCAAAATTTTTCAAATAATTTTAGTGTTTTAGGTCTTCTTTTATCTTAACAGAGGCAATTAAACATTAAATTATTTTGAAAACATCTCTTCGTGTGTGCCATTGTACGAGGAGTTTGATACTACTGACTCAACGATTGCAACTTATGCGAAATATTACTTTTATTCCCTTTGTCGAAAATGGATTTTCCATATTCAGAATACGTATCCCAGTAGTGTCAGCTAACTTAATGTTCTCGCGGTCTTGGTTTACTCCCCATGCAGGTGCATCATAAATCATGAC
>NW_008777829.1:0-292 GCF_000715545.1 Opisthorchis viverrini
TTATTTAAAGACAAAGAAAGTGTACCGAAACGTGATATGTGCCACATTTATTATTCTGGATATTGTTGGGTGATTCACTAATATATCATCACTCCGAATCCAAGAGGGGCTTCCAAGACGTGCATCCTGAGAATTTACTGGACCACTCCGATTTGTCCGCATATCTGTTGAGAAATAAATGCCTCGTTTTATTTGGTGCGCCATTCACTGATTCCCAGCCACATATCATCTGTATTTGGTGGCTTTTCGGAACTGCTCGCCCTCGTACTAAATAGCTCACTGCTAGGATCGG
>NW_008777830.1:0-292 GCF_000715545.1 Opisthorchis viverrini
TATAAGTGACAATACTTATCAAGACACGTAGTTTTATCCACAAGAAGTTGGGTAAAACTGTTGACAACTGGGAAAATTCCGCTTGACTTACAGGGTGAAATTACAATTCTCGGTCTTGGGCGTTTCAAACCAGGGGATTGTGACTCAAGCAATTTGCACCAAGTATCAGGCCAACATGAATTCGTAAAAAAAAACTACCGTCCCCTCCCTTGTACGAGGATCAATTGCCAAAGTTTGTGTTCTATTAAAAAGGAAATCTACAATTTTCTCTAACGCGGACGAGCTGGTAAGA
>NW_008777831.1:0-292 GCF_000715545.1 Opisthorchis viverrini
GAATGAATGAATGAATGAACGACCACATCAAGCAAACAAAAAGTCAGTCTCATGTAGGATTAAAGAGGGATCGCTACTCGGGATCATTTCGCCCGCGAAGCCTGGAAAAGCAGTTCAGGAACAAGGATACCTACCGTATTGCGATCTGCAATATCAGTGATCAATAATTTAATGACTTAAAGTGGGCACGCGGATTGGTTGGAAGATGTGAGACGTATGAAAAAGGGAAACATGAATAGACCACTGTCGAAGCCAATCAATGACTGTCTTGAAGCAAGCAGCGCGACGTCAC
>NW_008777832.1:0-292 GCF_000715545.1 Opisthorchis viverrini
CACAAAGCTCTTTGGCTGAACACCACTCATTTCGGGATTGCATGACCAATAATTGATTGGAGAGAGTTAATCGGGACAGGGCTGACTGTGTTAAAGATTGTGCGGAATGACGTTCGAGGATTGAAAGAAGTCGTCAGTGAAACTGTCCCCGTCAACTTAATCGGTGTCATCGTTGTAGTTACTATCGCGGACCAATGGTGCTTCTCTGCCAAACAGGCGCATATCAGTTATTCAATGTATTGATCACATAGGGGACGCATTTGGTGCCTGCCTGTCCTAACAACTCCGAACA
>NW_008777833.1:0-292 GCF_000715545.1 Opisthorchis viverrini
TTTTAACGGTAAATTGTTTGTTTACCTGATCCACAGCTGTTTTCCGGCCGCCGGCTCAGGCTACCAGAAAATGCCGCATCAAATTTCTTAAAAAACAGGACTTGGAAAGGATTATTTTTATATTTATGCGGACAATTTTACACTGTAGGACATGCAACGTGCAAACTCACACCACCGTTCTTTTTGTTGATTGCATATACATTGTCTTTCGATGCCGAACGATCTTGGAGAATGACGGATATTTTATCTGATTGAGTTTCTGTCCCCTTATTGTCAACAACGTACATTGGTC
>NW_008777834.1:0-292 GCF_000715545.1 Opisthorchis viverrini
CACTACAATATATAGTTTGGAATTTATTTGTTATAAACTTCTTCACAATTTGAAAAATATGTATTGCCTTCTGAAATAGCTGTCAATGCACTACAAACGTCAATTTGCTCTACATGTGACAGATGGCGCCAACATAGCCATAAAACTTATGAATTTATAAATTGATTAAGTCAACATTACAAATAAAGCACCAGTTCACTTCCGATGTGGGTAATTTGTCTGGGTTGTATTCAAAAAATAAAAAATGAAAGATAATAACAATAAAATGTGGTAATAAAAGTTTTCAGACATT
>NW_008777835.1:0-292 GCF_000715545.1 Opisthorchis viverrini
TGAATGTCAACGATGCATATTCCGCGAACCCCACCACACCCATATCCGTGTTGTATCTTTTTTAGTAAAAGGCACTCGCAAAACGAATACCGCTGGCGAATAAGCAAATAATCTGTAGTTAGCTATCGTATGAACAATTGGTAACACGTGGCTTGAAACGCGCATCTTGACATCTGAGCCAGAATAATGCAATGGTTGCTTCTGCAGAAATGGTATAATGGATGCAACATTTGTCAATGTCAGCAATGGTTGTTCTGAAGGTTGCGGACTCTACAAGCCGAAGTCATATAGG
>NW_008777836.1:0-292 GCF_000715545.1 Opisthorchis viverrini
CGAACCTTGTAGAACTTCTGACCTTTCACGATCTTTTCCCCGATGATATCTTCAACCAAATAGACGGCGTCTGAATCTGAGTTATCCGCGGTTGTCGTATTATCACTAATAACATCTTTTGAGAAGTTGTTCAAGCGAGTTTGATGTGCGTGTTTGTTAGTATTGGTGCTGGAGAAACGGAAGCGGTTGTTTCTTACGGTTAGTCGACGTCGATGACGGCGTCGGGTTATGCTCATCTGTTTGCGCATGGAATTTTCTCCAGCAGAGGCCATTTGCATGCAGAGGCATAACC
>NW_008777837.1:0-292 GCF_000715545.1 Opisthorchis viverrini
TCATTTGTGGAATGTAATTTTTTTCGAAATTACATTGTTACATTGATGAGAGACTCGACCAAATCTACTAAAACTTGGTGTCAAGGTAATGGACAATGCTCATGGCTGACGAGTTGCAAGTACGGCGAGGTCGGGAATGAACCGTCAAAGAATGTTCAGAAGATGCGCCACAATGTCCGCTATGTCGCTAGAACTGAGCCACGAGACCGACGTTATGGAGCGAACGCGGCTGAAGGTTAGATTCGACTGAGATGTCTGAGGGCATCTTAACCGAATGTGCCACACGAGGAAC
>NW_008777838.1:0-292 GCF_000715545.1 Opisthorchis viverrini
TTGTTGAATTCTAATTTTTGAAAGCTTGAAGCTTTGAAACACGTCAAATGAAATGATAGACGAAAGTTGACCCCTTTATAGTCTGCACAACACTGTTCCGCATTTTTCATCAAACAATCCTTGGGAGTATCCGGAACTGAAATGTCGAAATGCTTACAGAACGGTTTAACTGAAAAACACGTTACAGTGTTTTTGACTGAACTGACCAATATTCCAAGAAGCTTCGACAATTCCAGTATGTATTTCAGCATGAGCCTCGGGATGTACTTGGAATCTTTTTCTAACATGATGG
>NW_008777839.1:0-292 GCF_000715545.1 Opisthorchis viverrini
TTTAAAGGGCTGCTGGAACGCAGCTCGAACCAACAGGGCGATTGGCATTTGCGTGCTTTGGACCGAAAGATTGGTGATGCCAACACTAGGAGGGACGGGAACGAGACGACGATCGAGGCCGTAAACGTCGTCGATGCTCGAGCTGTTGTAGACGATCGGTCAAGGTATTAAATCTAGATTGTAGTTGTGAGATGGCAGAAGGTATTGAAACGGAATCAGTGGATGTGGCTGGTGTAAGATGGGAATCGGAGCTAACAGGGTTACGGGTAGGTCTCGTGGATTTTGCCCGCCA
>NW_008777840.1:0-291 GCF_000715545.1 Opisthorchis viverrini
AAAGGCATCTTCAATCGAACCGAAATAGTCTGCGTGGGATTTGTCTGCCTCCATGGAACACCAGGGTCAAGTGAAAATCCTTCTGTTCACAGAATCGCACACGCCCTGTCGGATCATCTCGAACGTCACGTCCGATACGATGCTGTCCAGACGCCGAAGTATGTGGGTGCGACGATGGCACGGTACTTTCATACCCATTCTCCTCCTACTGATAAATGTGTCCTCTTGCCAACTCTTTACTTCGCGTACAAACGAATTGTTAACTTGGAACCACGTTTCTGAGGCGGGTTT
>NW_008777841.1:0-291 GCF_000715545.1 Opisthorchis viverrini
TCAATCACGTACACCAAAGTGCATGGCCTAAATAGAATGGTTCAGAATGGCGCGTCCAAACAAAAGTTCAAATGGGGAAACAGTGGGGAGGGTGTTAAGTGTTGAGACCGATTCCCACGCGTAGGTTCTTTATTCCTCCGAGCTAGCTCTTCAGTCGGTCTATCCAATCTCCTTTGAGTTCCAGCTACTTCCAGAATTTCAGCTTCACTACTCCACTTTGCAGAAAACATTGAAATTTTTCTTGACGGAACATACTACTCAAAAGCCTGCTGAAAAACAGCAGACAGCCCA
>NW_008777842.1:0-291 GCF_000715545.1 Opisthorchis viverrini
TTTTCTCATGGATCTCAACTTCCATTAAGCGCAACATTGTTAGCCGACAGTATGCACTGTGCAATGGAGACGCGAGGGCCATCTCCGCGGAGTATCTCCTCTCCGAGATATGCATGGTTATACCATAGCTAAGACGGCGTCACAAGGTAGCTGCAAGTATCATTCCTATTATGGATATGGCACTCTATGGGTAGTGGCTGCCGTAAAGAAGTCACCATGATAACGGTGGACGTTGTCACTCACCTTGACTACATATCGTAACTGCCGGGTCCGTGTCTATGTGCGACGCTG
>NW_008777843.1:0-291 GCF_000715545.1 Opisthorchis viverrini
GGCTGTTATTCCAGATGACTTCCGTCGCCACTTTGAGTTGGGGGGTAACCGACTGCTTTTCATGGTCCTCTCCCTGCATACTGCCCATTTATACTATCTGTGTTTCATACATGAATCCAGAAGGCCCTGCTGCCAGACTGTTCCTTTCTGCTCCTATTGATTTACGCTACTGCTTGTTTCGCAATCGATGAGTTTATAAAACTAGTTAGTTGTCAACACAGACAGCTCTCTTCCGTCTGTTCCTACCGTCCCGATACCAGATGTACAAAATTCGACGGCTTCAAACGTTCT
>NW_008777844.1:0-291 GCF_000715545.1 Opisthorchis viverrini
TTCTCATTCTGATGGCCTAAATCGGATTCCGACGTCAAATGTACTCCTAAGCATTTTATTCCATGTGCACACAAGGTACACTCCAAGTCTTTGCATTGGTACCGTTGCTATTCACTTGTTAACTATTTTAACGGGTTAATGCCCACAACTGTTGTCCTTCATCTCGGCAAATACTATGTCTCAGTTGTTATTGACGCACACTCACGGAAGTTCATCTAACGAATTCTACAAGTGCCGAATCGATGCAGCAAGCACTGAGGAGAATATTCAGCCATCAATGTTTTGGTCACT
>NW_008777845.1:0-291 GCF_000715545.1 Opisthorchis viverrini
CAAGATTGGGTGGGATTAAACCCAAACATCATGCTTGTAGAAGAGCTAATTGACGTGGTAGATGAATTTGTCCACCTGGGTAGTTGTGCAAGTTCTGGTGGACCAGCTAAAGATGAGATTAATTCTCAAATCTGGAAGACCGGGACAGCTTTTGCCGACCTCGGACATCTATGGCGGAGACGTGACGTCAGGGCAGAATTTACATTGCGGCAGTGTGATCTATACTGCATCACAGATCAGACACATGGCCTAAACACGCAGAGCATATACGAAAAATGTCAGCGTTTGACA
>NW_008777846.1:0-291 GCF_000715545.1 Opisthorchis viverrini
GTACTTTTTGATGCTGGATAAGCGCTATCAAATCGGTTACTTCCCAGCATCCTCTGGGTTAACTACACATTGTGACCTTTGTGAAGAGGGGATAGCAGAATGTTTTCTGATTCATCCTGAGGTCTAACAAAAACGGGTATTGCATGGTGAATAAGACCACGAGATTTACTTCATTAGGCGAATTTAAGCAAAAAAAATCTTCAAAGGTCATTTTTTATCTATGCACTACTTGCGTAAGCCACTCAACACCGCAAACTATGCTGTGATCCATGTGCGATCTTGCCAATTAAA
>NW_008777847.1:0-291 GCF_000715545.1 Opisthorchis viverrini
TTTTTTTTATTACCCAGCCCCGTGAAATGACTCTTGATTTTGAAGACCTACAAGGCTAGAATTCCCGAAATATGTAAAGCATCAGTCAGATTTTAAAGTAGGTGCCGTACCCAGATGGATGGAGGATAGCTACGATGTGCGCTTTGCATATTTTATCTCACGGTTAGAGGGTAGTCTCATTTTATTCAATGAACAACTTAGTGTGCCCCATAGTTTGCACCCATACAAGATGAGGATTATGTTTGCGTGTGAATACTAGCCTAGTGCTCAACAACAAGCACAGCGTATTGG
>NW_008777848.1:0-291 GCF_000715545.1 Opisthorchis viverrini
ATATTTTGCAATCACTCTCATATACTAGATTCACCAAAGAAATAATCAAATTTCTTCTGATGACAGGACTGAGAATCAAGCTCGGCGTGCGTAGAAATAAAATCCTCCTTGAAAATTCACACGATGCAGACTCGAGGGACCCTATCCATTGATTATGAAATTCCAGAGATTCACAGTAATATGTACATTAAATATGTGCGGATTTGAATGCATCAGGTGGGCCATGTCGTAGAATTTCCAGCAACCTCACGAGTAGTGAATAACGAATATGCGTGTATCGCGATATCTCGA
>NW_008777849.1:0-291 GCF_000715545.1 Opisthorchis viverrini
TCTGCCTTGGAAAACAAGCCGTTGTTAGGTTGTGTTTGTAATAGGTCACACAAGCGGCCACATTAGCGTAATTTCGGGCGCCTAGGTTTCGAACTGCGCTATTCAACTGCCCATAAACAAGCTATTTCCAGGTATGGCCAAACGGACAACTAGAGTAAATATTTCCTCACCAAACTTTATCTAGTCCTAATTATGTTCACTGTTCGAAGAACTCGTGGTTTTGTGATACGATCTGTCCGTCTGGTTCTAATATTCCGAGTGGATTAGGTTGGCTGTCGAAACTTGCCACCT
>NW_008777850.1:0-291 GCF_000715545.1 Opisthorchis viverrini
TTTTTATTGAGACAAGTTCTCTGATCACCCAACTCTTTCACATGTTGAGTGATAGGCATTGATCTTGACTGCTTATGACTCGGTCGGTCATCAGATACTGTTGGTTTGTTTATCTATCAATTGTCCCATCTGAAATTTCATCACTTATTAGAGCACTGTACGTCGATCCCTGTGGGCAGGCATACAGGAAGCTTCCGCCTGTGTTCGCCACGTCCTCTAATCATCCCTGTTCAACTTTGCTATGGTTAAGAGGGCTAGAGATAGCTCAGTGGTTAAGCTGCGAACTTACTG
>NW_008777851.1:0-291 GCF_000715545.1 Opisthorchis viverrini
ATGTCAGCAAAGCCCCGCATCAGTACCCTGAGTATTCTGGACCTTTAAGCTTGCGACTGTGCCAGAAGTGACTTCCTGTAACCATCGTTGTGTGGCCAAGCTGAATAATGGCTTGTACTAGCTGGTCATACGTAAGTACCTAGAATGCGTTTCCCCAGAAGTTGTCTCACCAGACAACACTTTGTATATGCTGATGGCATTAACTGATTGTTTCCATATGTACATATTTATACATAGTATTGTAGTATACTGTATTATTTTGAGCTGTGTTTTCGCTTATCCTCTTGTGAT
>NW_008777852.1:0-291 GCF_000715545.1 Opisthorchis viverrini
TCCAATATCGTCCGCGTTTTTACTGATCGTGAGCGAACGCTTCGGTACTATTTCGATCCCCCAAGTTGTTAGAAGCAGGTGAAGAAGATCCGAGCGACATATCGATTACGAACTTGAAGAAAATGGGCATCTTTGCCCGATACTACCTGATGTGGTGGTGTTTACTCACTGGCGCTGTATGAAGTGAAAAGGAACTGTCAGCAGAATGGAGCACGTAGACAGCTATTCGTGTGTTCAAAAAGAGTACACGAGCACTGTGTGGAAACCACCGTGGCATTGAAGGTGCTGTCT